>NC_057714.1:119859140-119897688 GCF_004010195.1 Chiloscyllium plagiosum | reverse complement strand
AACTCTATAATAGCAATGTGTCAATGTCCAGCTACTAACAAATAACAGCACAACAGGCACAGCGAGTCTTTGCTTGCAATTTATATTATTTGGCTGCCTGTTTGTGAAATTTCATATATGTTTGCCTTTAATATTTAAAAAATAGTCTTTCTTTTTCCTGAACATATTCAGTAGCTTGGCATCCGTAGTTAATTAATTGTCCTTTGAGTGAGGAAGTTTTTCTTTGTCTTTCCCAACCAGGGAAAACATCCTCCTTGCATTTAGTATGTTCAACCCTGTTAAAATTTTATATGTTTTAATCAGGTCTCCTCTGATGACTACAGTCCCAATAGAAGCAAACCCTCCTCCCCACCAGCTGTCCCTAGTATGAGCTTCATGAACCTCCATGACTCCCTGTATGGTGAATGTATTCTCTCTTAGGAAGAGCAAAACTGCATACAGTACTCCAGCTGTGGTCTCACTAAGGCCCTGTATAGCTGCAGTAAGATATCCTTCCATCTGAACTCCAGTCCTCAATACCGTTTTTCCTCCATCCATATGTGATATTGTTTTGGTAATTGTGACTGTAGTGATTTTATTTTTCTTGTTCTAGTGACGCTGAGACATTCCTCTTTACCATTGAATAAGGACTTGTGCAGCTGAAGAATTTCATGAGGAGGACTGAGGGGATACCGAGATGGAAGGCTCTTCAACTCCCCACACCTCTAGGCCTACCCCTTCCCGGAAGAGGGAAGGGAGTGTGGAAAGCCAGAGCCGGTCACGTGTCCGAGTGACTTCGAAGCCAGTGAGGAAAGTGCGGCGAACAGCAAAGTGGAACACCAGGGACTATACAATCCATGATACTGACAACGACATGCTCCTGATCATTTCTAATGAAAACGGGATGCAGAAGAGGCCAAGGAAACTAGCAGGGAAGAAAAGCAGCTGCAAGTTAAACACACAACGCAGCTCCCACAAAAACAAGGGGCTCCTGAAAAATGCAGGGTTGAAGGAGGCCAGCTCCGTGGGCTTGGCAGGCCAGCATAAGCAAACTGATTCAGATCTGGAGCCTGAGAAGCCAGAAGCCCTAGACCGATGGGGTCAACAGCTTCCAATTGAAGTCTTGGTTCATATCTTCCATTATATAGTGTCATCGAATGGCGCTGTGCCATTTCTCTGTAGGTGTGTGTGATAAAGAGGATTTCTTTCTTGTTGAAATGTGACCTCCTGCAAACTGCAAAGGTGGTGAGATGGGAGTAGCTGACACTGTATAAAGATTTTTGTTAAATGGTTTCCCCTTTTGTAAAGACTGTGAAGGATTCAGGCTTCCAGATAGAACTGCGAGCCATGGCTAATAAGACCGGATTATGGTTAGATCTGGTCCATATAATTTTGATATAGCTTTCCACTCAACTCAGCTCTTGCATTTGTGTGCTTGTTTGAATTGACCTGTCCAAGCTTTCTCTTGTTTTTAAACAGGATGGCCCGTGTATGTCATCTGTGGTATGGAGCTGCTGCCAACCCCAAACTCTGGCAGAAAGTCACAATCTCCTATTGCTGGGTGGAATCTGGAAAGAAATTGGTGCCGCCAGTTCAGAGAAAAATCCAAAACACCCTCAACTGGCTGAAAGACAACCGGTTTGTATAGGTCTGATTGCTGAAGAAACCATGTTGCTCATGGTGGGTGTGGAGAAACATAGAACATATAAAATAAGTGCAGGAATAGGCCATCTGGCTGTTCAAGCCTGTACTACTATTCAATATGGTCATGGCTGGTTATGCAATTTCAGTATCCTCTTCCTGCTTTTCTCTCCATACCCTCACCCCTTGATCCCTTTAGCTGCAAGTGCCATATCCAGTTTCCTCTTGAGTATATCTAATGAACTGGCCCCAACAGCTTCCTATGGTAGAGAAATCCACAGGTTCACAACTCTCCAAGTGAAGGAATTCTTCCTCATCCCAGTCCTGATTGGCTTACCCCCTATTCTTAGACTGTGATCCCTAGTTCTTGACTTTCCCAACATTGGGAATATTCTTCCTGCATTTAGTCTGTTCAGTGCCATCAGGATGTTATACGTTTGTATAAGATTCCCCTCCCCACCCCTCATTTTTCTAAATTCCAACGAGTACAAGCCCAGTCAATCCAGTCTTTTCTCATTTGGCAGTCGAAATGAGGGAATGGGAGTGTAAGTAGTGGGGCCAATGTGTGGTATCTTATGGGGCCAACTGTTGGAACAGCAAATGATAAAAAAGTTACATTACATATCCCAAGGAAGAAGGAACATGTTAAGGGGAGGATAAGGGAATTGTATCTGATGAGGACAGGCAGAGACAGCATAAAAGAAAAGCATGCAATGTGAATATTAATGGGAAGCCTTTTAAAAACTAGCAGAGGATAACTGAAAAAGCAAATAGTGCAGTAAAATGAAATATGATAGTAAGCTATTTATGATGAAGAAGAAGATTGCAAGAGTGTATTTAGATGTCTAAAAGGTAAGAGAGAGGGAAGAATGGACTTGAGTGTTAGAAAATGAGGCTGGAGAAGTAGTAGTGGGGAACAAAGAAATGGTAGAGGAACGGAATAGGTACTTTGCATCAGTTTTCACAATGGAAGAACCTCAAGAGTCAGGGGCAGAGGTGGGTGGCAATCTGGGCAAGCTGAAAAGTCTGAAGATGGTTAAATCACGCAGACCAGAGATAGCTGAGGAGATTGTGGAGGCATTGTTGGTGATCTTGCAGGAATCACTGCGGTTAGGGAGGGTGCCAGAGAACTGAAAAATGCTAATGTAATAATCCTGTTTAAGAAGAAAGGGAGGCAGAAGAAAGGAAATTATAGGCTCCTTAAGTTGACCGTAGTAACTTGTAAAATTTTAGAGTCCATTATTAAGGATATAAAGTTAAAAATCGCACAACACCGGGTTTTAGTCCAACAGGTTTATTTGGAAGCAGTGACTTTCGGAGTGCTGCTCTTTCATCAGGTGGTTGTGGTTACTCCAGAACCACCTGATGAAGGAGCAGCGCTCCAAAACCTAGTGCTTCCAAATAAACCTGTTGGACTATAATCTGGTGTTGTGTGATTTTTAACTTTGTACAACCCAGTCCAACACCGGCATCTCCAAATGATTATTAAGGACGATATTATTAGATTACTTACAGTATGGAAACAGGCCCTTCAGCCCAACCAGTCCACACTGACCCTCTGAAGAGCAACCCACCCAGACCCATTCCCCTACATTTACTCCTTCACCTAACACTACGGGCAATTTAGCATGGCCAATTCACCTAACCTGCACATCTTTGGACTGTGGGAGGAAACTGGAGCACCCAGAGGAAACCCACGCAGACGCGATAGAATGTGCAAACTCCAAACAGACAGTCACCCAAGGCTGGAATTGAACCCGGGTCTCTGGTGCTGTGAGGCAGCAGTGCTAACCACTGTGCCACCATGCCTTATGGAGTACTTGGAAGTGCATGGTAAAATAGATCTGAGTCAGCGTGGCTTTGTCATGGGGAGGTCATGTTGACAAATCTGTTAGAATTCTTTGAGGAGGGAACAAGCAAGTTAGACAAAGGGAAACTAATTGATGTGATCCATTTAGATTTCCAGAAGGACTTTGACAAGGTGCAGCACAGGAGGCTGTTAGAAAATGAGTCCATGGTGTTAAGGACAAGTTCCTGGCACAGATAGAGGATTTGCTGACTGGCAGAAGATAGAGGAAGGGATAAGGGGATTTTTTCAGTATGGCAGCAAGTGACTAGTGGAGTTCTGCAGGAGTTAGTGTTGGGACCACAGCTGTTTATGTCATTCTTTAATCATCTGGGCGAAGGAACTGAGGCTTTGTTGCTCAGTTTGACACAAAGCTAAGTGGAGGGACAAGTTCGGGTTGAGGAACCGGGGAGGCTGCAGAATGATATGAATAGGCTAGGATACTGGGCATAGATTGAATACAATATTGGAAAATGTGAGGTTATGCACTTTGGTAGAAAGAATAAAGGTGTAGATAATTTCTAAATGGGGAAAGACCTCGGAAATTTGAAGAACAAAGGGACTTGAGATTCCTTGTTCTGGATTTTCTTCAAGTTAACATGTAGGTTCAATTGGGAGTTAGCATTCATTCCAAGAGGGCTAGAATATAAGAGTAGAGATATATGCTGAGGGTGTGCAAGGCTCTGGTCAGACTGCATTTGGAATATTGTGAGCTGTTTTGGGCCCAGCTTCTAAGAAAGAATGTGCTGGCATTGGAGGGAGAGCAGAGGAGGCTCATAAAAATCGTCTTGGGGATGAAGGGCTTGACATATGAGTAGCAATTGAGGACTCTGTGTCTGGACTTGATGGAGTTCAGAAGGATGAGTAGGGATCTGATTTAAACTTACAGAATAGTGAGAGCCCTGGATGGAGTGGCCATTGAGAAGATGTTTCCACTAGTAGGAGAGATTAGGACTTGAGGGCACAGCTCAGTAATGAAGGGACGACTGTTTAGAACTGAGATGATGACGAATTTATTCAGCCAGAGGGTGATGAATCTGTGGAACTCATTGCTGAAAGGGCTGTGGAGGCCAAGTCATTGAGTGTATTTAAGACAGAGAGCGTAAGGTGATCAAGGGTTATGTGGAGAAAGGAGAATGGATTTGGGAAGCATCAGCTACGATTGAATGGTGGAGCTGACTCGATTGGTGGAATTGCCTAATTCTGTTCCAATACCAGATGGTCTTATGGTTTTACAATTAATATTGTAAAACGACCTGAGGAACTTCATGGTAGCATTACCAAACAAAACTTGACACCAAGCCACATTAAGAGATGTTGGGGCAGCTGATGGATTTTTGGTATTGAAGAACATTTTAAAGGTGGCTCGGTTTAGAAACAGTCTTCGAGTTTAAAATCCAGATAGTTAACAATGTGGCCATTGGTGAAACGAAGGAAGTGAGGGAGAGGAAACCACAGTTGGAAGATCTCTACTGTCTTAGTGTTATGTAGTGGTGAGATAATGAGTGAAACCACAGAAGGATTTGAATTTAGGGCTCTGACATTTGAGATTTTGCAAGATTGAGAACTACTGTATGTCATTGTATGGGTGATGGTTCAATTGGACTTGGTTTGGGGTAGGATATGGTATCACGGTTGTGGGTGAAGTTACTTTCAAGGAACTGTGGTCTAAGCCTCTCTTCCCTTCCATGAAAACCATCTTGTCTTGTTTAAGCATTTGGACTGCACTCTGTTGTCCCGGCCCTGTTTTCTTTTCTCTCAGTAATTCCCCTGAACCTCTCGGCCCCCCATTTAAGGGTTATAGCTGGTGTGAAGTGAAAAGACAATTATTCCCGGTAGCAAAGAAAGAACTGCTTAAATTATTTTCAGGTTGAGATTTGCATGCATTTATTCTTAGACTTCAGGGAAAGTGAATCATTTCTGTTGAACTAAGTTGCTGGCTTTCAAAATGAAGGAGTCAGTCTCCGTGGTAAGTTGTACTGTTATAGCTGATTTTATCTGCATTTGTTTTTAAACATACAGGTTTTCACAGCTTCGGGAATTTTCTCTCTGCAACTGGAATAATCTAGTGAGTTACACCATGAAGGTAAGACTGAAAATAGAGTGCCTGTGTACAGCTGGTTAACAACACTCACTTCATAAGTCATGTAAAGTCATTTGTAGAAATATCCACCAATCTTGCTTATATTTAAGTGATTAATCTGTCAATAGTTCTCAATTCACTGGGACCAATGTCGAATTTTGTTTTCCATTTAGTATTTTGTATCTTGCTTAGGTTAGTTCTGCTTTATACTTTGCATACAAAGGGAATGATAGGTTAATAGTAATCAACTTAGCTGACAAAATGTATTTAAAGAAGGCAAAGACACAGACTGCTTACTTCTAAGTGGGGGTTGCTAATCAGAGTTTAGGTTAATCAGGATGCTGGTGTTGGTAGTGGTGTCGTCCCATTTCCCTATATCAGTTGAAGCAAACACTTAGAGACACAGTATGGCTTTAGCTCCATCATCTTTATTCTGGGCCCTGGAGGGAGAGGGAACAATTGTCCATGTGCACAGAGACATCAGTTCACAGTCTTCTCTGGAATAGCAGTTTCTTAATGAATTATATAGTCACTCTCAGCAGCATTCAAAAAAGGCAACATCTATATTCATTGGGTGACTGTTAGAATTAGCGAGCATCAACAGTAACGATTAAGCCATCTGGCATTATACAATGGATGTTCCTAACCTTGTTAACTGACATTACATAATGGGTCCAAAAGAGAAAACGCTGGAAAATCTCAGAAGGTCTGGCAGCATCTGTAAGGAGAGAAAAGAGCTGACGTTTCAAGTCTAACTGACCCTTTGTCAAAGGGTGCTTTTCACTTTGTTAACCCACTACCCTTGCCTCCAGCACCTCATTGTTTACTGCACGTTCTTATCTGGCAAAGTCATGCTAGCTGAACCTTTGTTACACAACCCAAAACTGAACTCCTTCCCTACCTGCTCATACCTTATACACTTTCTCATTCCCTCCTTTTATCATTTCATGATAACCACCTAGATGGCACTACCAGCTTTCATAAGACATTGACAGCCAGTGTTTAAGCAAGTTATTGACACAGCATACAATCCGTATAACAACAAAATTACCAATCTGTGCAGTAAATAGAATTTCTAGGATCCTCCCATGTGGAAAAGATTCACTAGTAAAGTTCTTAAATTCATAGTCCTTAATGACCACTTCATCCCCTCCAACTTGAGTGGAAATGAGCCAGTTATCCAAGATCGCCTTCAGTAAAGTCCAACCTGAAAACAAAATCCAGTCTGTCCTTCTGCACCATTCCGTGGAGAAATCTGATTTCTTAGAAAAGGGCAGTCAAATACTTAACAAAACTGACAAGACTTCCATCCTTCCGGAGATGCTTCAGATGGAGGATACCAGCACATCTGAGTGCAACAGGCTAGGTGAACCCTGCATTCTTTGCTGCTTCAGCTCCCGCTCTGCTGTTAAATGTAACAAAACCAACAGGCTGTTGTGATTTTAGCTTGATCAGTGAACCTTCATATCCCTTAAATGATCGAAAGACAAGGTAAAGCTCATGTGGTTTAAGGTCTATAGGAAGGCCATTGACAAAAGGTATATAGACTTCCTCTTCACTGTTGTTAGCTTCTTCACTTTTCGTGCTCATGACTGGGAAGCTGATTGAATCTGGGGCATCAGGTTGTGGAGGAGTTGGTGGTGGTCCAATGGCATGTTTTACCTATGAATGGAGAAATTAGAGAAAAGATGTTAGCTGCTGAAAGTATCTTTGTATTTCCCCTCTCATTCCCTCTTACAAAGGTGATTATCAGTATGAAGACAGTCACACATTAAACGACACTAAATTGTGTCTGCCTATATCAACATTCTCAGTTAACTTGAAGTCTGTTACTCTGTTCACTATTTATGACATTATCAAGTTTTATGCAATCCATAAATATCTAAATTGTACTGCCTAAACAATTCAGTCAATTATGAACAACAGTCAATGATCCTAAAATCAAATCCCTCAGGGGACCCCATTGAGGGTATTCAAAAATTTTCCTTTAACAAATTAATACTTGGTTAATGAGAAAGACGTCACAAAAAGTATTTCAAAAATCTGGAACAGCAAGAAAACAACAAAAAGTTTGATGTGCTTTTACAATTGAAGAGGCAGTTTCAGTTCAGATTTAAATCTCAAATAGTCGTGGGAAACAAATGTAGAATATTTTAAAACATGTTCTCCAAATGAAACTGCCAAAATGAAACAGTTGGAATTACAGTGGCAAATTTGGTAGAGATCAACATTCTTTGAGTTTGCAATATGAAGGGGGCCAATGAAGTCTTAATAATAATTAGCAGAGCTGAAACAGTTTCAAGTTCTAATATTCTCTAAAACCTTAACAAAACATCAAACTCAAAATGCACTCTTCTTTTAGTGAGCACCCTGCGTTTAAAAATACAGCAGCTAAGATATTTTAATACAATACTCTCATCTGGCTAAAGCATGACCATTAATCCAACTTTTTATTTTAAACAGGTATTGTAGAATTTCAACCAAGTCAGGGGTTCAAGGCTCTCAGTTTGTTTTAAGGGTGAGATTCTCAACGATAACTTTGCGTCAGTGTTTACTGAGGAGAGGGACATGATGAATGTTGGGATTAGAGACAGAAGTTTGTTTACTCTGGATCACAATGACATAAGCAGGGCAGATGTGTTAGGTAGGTTGAAGGATATTAAGGTGGACAAATCCCTAGGACCAGATGGGATCTGTCCCAGGTTGCTGGGGGAGGCGAGAGAGGAAATAGCTGAGGCCCTGACAGATAACTTTGTAGCATCCTTACACACAGGTGAGGTGCTGGAGGATTGGGGGGTTGGTCATGTTGTTTTCCCCGTACAAGAAGAGTCGTAGGGATATTCCAGGTAAGTACAGACCAGTGAGCCTGACGTCAGTGGTGGGAAGTTCCTGGCAAAGGTACTGAGGGATAAAATGTATTTATATTTGGAAAGGAATGGGCTTATCAGTGATAGTCAACATGATTTTGTGCAGGGGAGATTGTAATAGAGTTGTAACTTAATAGAGTTGTTTGAAGAAGTGACCAAGGTGATAGATGAAGGAAGGGCTATTGATGCCATATACATGTACTTTAGTAAGGCGTTTGATAAGGTTCCCCGTGGTAAACTAATGGAGAAAGTGAAGTCACATGGTGTGCAGAGTGTTCTAGCTAGGTGGACAAAGAACTGGTTGAGCAATAGGAGACAGTAGTAGTTGAAGGGAGTTTCTCAAAATGGAGAAAGGTGACCAGTAGTGTTCCATAGGGATCAGTGCTGGGGCCACTGTTGTTTTGAGAAGATTTGTAGCTCAGGTTGAGGTTCTGGATGTATGTTTGCTCACTGACCTGGAAAGTTCATTTACAGACGTTTCGTCTGTAATACTAGGTAACATCTTCAGTGAGCCTTCGGACGAAAAGTTCCTGTTGGAATGCCATGCTTCTAGGAATTCTTGAGTGTCTCTGTTTGGCTTGTCCTAGAATGAATGTGTTGTCCAAGTCAAAGTGGTGTCCTTCCTTATCTGTATGTAAGGATATAAGTGAGACAGGGTCTCACGGTGGGCGGCACGGTGGCACAGTGGTTAGCACTGCTGCCTCACAGCGCTAGAGACCTGGGTTCAATTCCCGCCTCAGGCGACTGACTGTGTGGAGTTTGCACGTTCTCCACGTGTCTGCGTGTGTTTCCTCCGGGTGCTCCGGTTTCCTCCCACAGTCCAAAGATGTGCAGGTCAGGTGAATTGGCCATGCTAAATTGCCCGTAGTGTTAGGTAAGGGGTAAATATAGGGGTCTGTGTGGGTTACGCTTCGGCGGGTCAGTGTGGACTTGTTGGGCCGAAGGGCCCCTGTTTCCACACTAATGTAATCTAATCTAAAATCCAATCTAGAGTCATGTCATATTTTGGCTAGTTGGTGTTCATGTATCCTGGTAGCTAGTTTTCTGCCTATTTGTCCAATGTAGTGTTTGTTACAGTTCTTGCACGGTGGCTAGGATTTCTGGATAGTCTTTTCTGCTAGCCTAGCCACTCTTGCCTCCATCAAAGACATCTTGGAAATGACTGCCAGACTACTCCGACCCCTTGGCATCATGGTACCCACAAACTCACCAATACACTAAAACAGCTGCTAATGAACTTGAAAGACCCTATACAGATAACAAGCAAAACTAATGTCATTTACAAAATACCATACAAGGACTGTAACAAGGACGACATTGGACAAACAGGCAGAAAACTAGCCACCAGGATACATGAACGTCAACTAGTCAAAAAATGACATGACCCACTCTCACTAGTATTCTTACGTACAGATAAGGAAGGACACCACTTTGACTAGGACAACACATCCATCCTAGGACAAGCTAAACAGAGACATGCACGAGAATTCCTAGAAGCATGGCATTCCAATCGGAACTCTATCAACAAACACATTGATTTGGACCCCATTTACCACCCCCTGAGAAGAAGAACAGGAAACAACATCTCCATAGGAAATGACATCACCAACCCAAAGAAACCCAAACATAAATAGAAAGCAGGAAACATCAGCAGTGCTTCTTCCAGAGGCTCACTGAAGATGTTACCAAGTATGGTGTCTGAAAATGAACCTTCCAGCTCAGCAAGCAAACCTACATCCAGTTGTTTGTGATTGGAAGATGATCTGGAAGAGGGCATTGGTGGTCTGATTAGTAAGTTTGCAGATTACACGAAGATTGACGTAGCAGAAAGCATAGGGGATTGTCAAAGAATACATGAGAGTATAGATAGACTGGAGAGTTGGGCAGAGAAGTATCAGATGGAGTTCAATCCAGGCAAATGTGAGGAAATACATTTTGGAAAGTCTACTTCTGGAGCAAACTATACTGTAAATGGAAGAGCCTGGGAAACAGTTGGATCAGCAGAGAGACCTGGGAGTTCAGGTCCATTGAACCCTGACGGTGGCTGCACAGGTGGATAGAGTATTCAAGAACATATGGTATGCTTGCCTTCATCAGAAGGGGTATTGGGTGTAAGAGCTGGCAGACCATGTTAACATTGTACAAGACTGGTTTGGCTGCATTTAGAATACTGTGTACAGTTCTAGTCGCCCCATTACCAAAAGGATGTGGGCGCTTTGGAAAGGGTGCAGAGAAGGTTTACAAGGATGTTGCCTGGTATGAAGAGAGGTTGAGTAGGTTAGGATTGTTTTCATTAGAAAAAAGGAGGTTCGGGGGGACCTGCCTGAGGTCTACAAAATCATGAAAGGTATAGACAGGATGGATAAAGGTAAGCTTTTTCCCAGGGTGAGGGATTCAATAACCAGAGCTCACGCATTCAAGGTGAGAGGTGATAAGTTTAAGGGGGATACACGCAGCAAGTACTTTACACAGGATGGTAGGTGCCTGGAGCGCGATGCTAGCAGAGGTAGTAGAGGCAGGCATGGTAGATTCATTTAAGGTGCATGAGTATGAGGACAGATGCATGAGCGGGTGGGGAGCAGAGGGATACAGATGCTTAGGAATTGTGCGATAGGTTTTGACAGTGGATTCAGATCAGCTCAGGCTTGGAAGGCTGAACAGCCTGGCCTGTTCCTGAGCTGTAAATTTTCTTTGTTACAAGTTTGATCATTTTAAAAAGGATATAATGTTATATAATTTCAATGTAAAAACAAAGTCTGCCCCATTGCATAGCCCAGAAAACATATTCATTGAGATCCTAATTCAAACAAAGAAAACAGATACTTAAAAGGATTTTCTGAACCAGGATTTTAACAAACCAAAATAGCATGGCACAATTTAGATTTAAACTTCCTGTTTTTGCCCCAAGTATTAGAACAACCTTTAACTTCAGCATTTCTCGTTTTTTTGTTTTGAAGAGCCTCTAGTCAAACAACATCTTCTCACTTTAATACGGGGGAAAAATGCGCACATTTGAGAACCCCCCACTCCACCCAGTTCACCCGGTGATGATCCATGAAATGACAAACGAGCGAAAAAGATGGAGCAGGGGCCCCCAAATGATCCACACCAGAGTCTGACAAAAATGAGTCTCGTCCACAGACTCCCAATCAACCACCACAGCACAGGAAAAAGAAAACACAAGCATTGGTCCAAGATTCCCAAAGCTCCGCGAACCCCACAGCACCTGGCACGGCACACAAAAAGATCACTGTAACCTCCTCACCTTGGTGCAAACTGGACTAAAGAATGCCACCCCAGTACCAGACAAGGCCGCGAAGGAAAGAAAGACCAGCCATACCCTCGTGATGAAAGAAACCTTGCAGCATAACACACGATGCTGCAGTCCAAGCCACACTCTTGCCCCCCAGAACAAAGACATGTAGAGGTTCAAATTTTGCCACTAGGGGCTTTAACCTCTTTCTCACAGGGACTCGAACTCTGTATGTCAGAGAACTCTAATCCCAATTAAACCCTAGGGGACCCTAACCCTAATCAAACATAATTGACCCTAACCCTAATCAAACATAATTGACCCGAACCTCAATTAAACCAAGGGCATTTGCACGCCAGTCAAAGCCCAGGGCATTTGCACGCCAGTCAAAGCCCAGGGCATTTGCACGCCAGTCAAAGCCCAATCAAAGCCCAGGGGACTTGAACCCCTGTTTGTCAGCGTGTTTACGAAACTGTTTCTCAACTGAACTGATTACCGTTCGAGGAGTCCTTAGAATAGAAAGCGATTAAACAAGGGGACAGTTTCTGACACACAGGAATATCAAGACAGACCAAGGTTTAAAATCTTACCTTGTGGGCCTGTACGTCTTGAGGTAGCGATGTTCCGGATGATCGCTGACGCCGGCTGATCGTAACTATTTGTTTGGACTCCTAGCTGGCTTGCCATATTATCGTCCAGTTTCCCTATCCGCGTATAAGTCGATGCAAACACTGAGACACAGTATGGCTTTACCTGCTTCATCTTTATTCCGGGCCCTGGAGGGAGAGAGTATGATCACCCATGTGCACAGAGACACGAGTTTTTGGTCTTCTCTCAAACAGCAGATTCTTAAGGAATTATATAGTCGCTTACAGGGAGCAACATCTAAATAAGGCTCAATCTATATTGATTGGGTGACCGTTACATTCAACAAGCATCAACAGTAAAGATTAAGCCACTTGGTATTACATAGTGAATGTTCCTAACCTTGTAAACTGGCATTACATAATGGATGCTTTTCACCTTGTCAACCCACTACCCTTGCCTCCAGCACTCTGTTTACTGCAAGTTCTTATCTGGTCAAAGTCATGCTAGCTGAGCTGTTGTTACACAATCCAAAGCTTATACCTTATACTTCCTCAGTGGACCATTGATTAAGATATAATTCTACTGTTGTAGTTAAACTGCAGAAGGAGCTTTACCGTTTCATGATACCTGAGCATACTTCATAAGGAGAGAAATGAGCTTTATCCTGCAATTTAAAAAGTGATATTGGTGATTTAAAGAGATTTTTATGTCGTACAGTTGATCTGATTTGTCACCTAATGTTGAGATAGGATGAAAATTGATGGAATATTTGTGCTGGAACTGAGTCTAATTCCTGTAATATCACATATAATATCACCCCATCCCGTATGACATAGAAGCAGTGTTCCTGGTCTTGCTGCTGTCCCAGTATTTTTACAATATTACTGAAGGGAGAGATATGTTGCTGAAGCTTTTTGTCTTGAACTTGTCAGGACAATTGCAAAATATCAAATTTCAAACTATCACAACAATTTATATCACAGGAGGACAGGGTACTGATTGGCTTTTATTTTGGCTTAAACAGAACAGGCTTCTTACCTTGAAGAATGCCATGGGCAACTATAGCTCCCTAGAATACCTGAATTTCAAATCTGTGTAAGACATTTGAGAAAAAATTCCTTTTATTTGCAGAGAATGAGTGTATGGATTTGATTATATGTTGCTCTCAATAAGCGTAAATGAAACGTGACTTCCAGTGATTATGTTGGTTATTAATGTAGCTGTTACAGAACTCAGTTCTTCAATGAATGTTGCTCAAATGTAGAATTACATTTTAAGTGTAGAGATTTTCTTCTGAATTTTATATGCATAGCTGTCTGCTTATAGTCTGATATCTGCCTTTTACAAACTACTGAGGGAACATACTGTTTGATTCGACCAGCCAATCACTGGGCCGTACAGTGTATGTACGCCCTTTGTACTGGCACTAAAATTTGTAAACTATATTACTCAATGAAGTGATATGCAGAATGGCTTTTTGGATTAACAGCGGCATCCTGTTGGAGGGAATTACCACTTAGACAGCAGTGGCTATATTTTGCTTAATAATAATCTGGTTAATAAAGATGTCCAAGGGGAGCATTCAGTCAAAAACTAGGACATAAAGTGGTGAAATATAGCAGGCCAGAAGATTGGGGATTCTTTGGGAACCAGCAGCATATGATTAAAAAGGTAATAAAGAGGGACAGAAATCGATTATGAAAGTAAATTGGCAGGAAATAATGAAAACAAATAGCAAGAGCTTCTGCAGGTGTACAAAAACAATCTAAAGCCTATTTAACCTACACTATTCCATTATCATCCATATGCCTATCCAATGACTATTTAAATGCCCTTAAAGTTGTTGAATTTACTACTGTTGCAGGCAGGGCGTTCCATGTCCCTACCACGCTCTGAGGAAAGAAACTAACTCTGACATCTGTACTATATCTATTACCCTGCAATTTAAAGTCATGTCCCCTCGTGTTAGCCATCACCATCCGAGGAAAAAGGCTCTCCCTGACCACCCTATCTAACCCTCTGATCATATGTCTCAATTAAGTCACCTGTCAACCTTCTCTCTAATGAAAACAGCGTCAAGTCCCCAGCCTTTCCTCATAAGACCATCCCTCCATAACAGGCAACATCTGAGTAAATCTCCTCTGAACCCCTTCCAAAGCTTCCACATATTTCCTATAATGTGGTGACCAGAATTGTACGCGATACTCCAAGTGTGGCCACACCAGAGTTTTGTACAGCTGCAACATAATCTCATGGCTCTGAAACTCAGTCCCTCTACCAATAAAAGCTAACACCCCGTATACCTTAGTAACCCTATCAACCTGGGTGGCAACTTTCAGGGATCTATGTACATTGACACAGAGATCTCTCTGCTCACCTACACTACCAAGAATCTTCCATTAGCCAAGTACTCTTTATTCCTGTTGCTCCTTCCAAAGTGAATGACCTCTCACTTTTCCACATTAAACTTCATTTACCACCTCTCAGCCCAACTCTGCAGCTTATCTGTGTCCCTCTGTAACCAGCAACATCCTTCAGCACTGTTCACAACTCCACTGACTTGAGTGTCATTTGCAAATTTTCTAACCCTTCCTTCTATGTCCTCATCCAGTTCATTTATAAAAATGACAAACAGCAATGGACCCAAAACCGATCCTTGTGGTACACCACTAGTAACTGAAGTCCAGGATGAACATTTCCCATCATCCACCACCCTGTCTTCTTTCAGCGAGCAAATTTCTGATCCAAACCGTTAAATCACCCTCCATCCAATGCAATGTATTTTGTGCAATAGCCTACTGTGGCAACCTTATCAAATGTCATACAAAAATCCATATACACCACATCAACCACTTTACCCTCATCCACCTGTTTGGGGAGGTGACCAAAGAACTCTAAGGTTTGTGAGGCACGACCTACCCTTCACGAAATCGTGTTGACTATCCCTAATCAACTTAATCCTTTCTAGATGATTACAAATCCTATCTCTGATAACCTTTTACCCACAACTGAAATAAAGCTCAATGGCCTATAATTACCATGTTTGTCTCTACTCCCCTTCTTGAACAAAGGGACAACATTTGCTATTCTCCAATTTTCTGTCACTGTGCAGCTTTTTACAATATATATTAATGATATAGAAGATGGTATTAGCAATAACATTAGCAAATTTGCTGATGATAATAAGCTGGGTGGCAGGGTGAAATGTGAGGAGGATGTTAGGAGATTACAGGGTGACCTGGACAAGTTAGGCGAGTGGTCAGATGCATGGCAGATGCAGTTTAATGTGGATAAATGTATGGTTATCCACTTTGGTGGCAAGAACAGGAAGGCAGATTACTACCTAAATGGAATCAATTTAGGTAAAGGGGCTGTACAGAGAGATCTGGGAGTTCTTGTACACCAGTCAATGAAGGTAAGCATGCAATTTGAGGAAAGACATTCTGGCTATTGAGGGAGTGCAGCATAGGTTCATGAGGTCAATTCCTGGAATGGTGGGATTACCTTACACTGAAAGACTGGAGTGTCTGGGCTTGTATACCCTTGAGTTTAGAAGACTGAGAGGGGATCTGATTGAGACATACAAGATTATGAAAGGATTGGACACTCTGGAGGCAGGAAACATGTTTCCGCTGATGGGCGAGTGCATCAAGGGTTATGGAGATAAAGCAGGAACAGGATACTGATTAAGGATGATCAGCCATGATCATATTGAATGGTGGTGCAGGCTCGAAGGGCAGAATGGACTACTCCTGCACCTATTGTCTATTCGTGTAGATAATGATGATGGAAAGATCAAAGCCAAAGGCTGTGTAATCTCCTCCCTGGCTTCCCAGAACATCCTAGGATAAATCCCATCTGGCCAATTTATTTTCATACTTTTTAGAATTGCTAACCCCACTTCCTTGTAAACCTCAACCCCATCTAGTCTAGTAGCCTATATCTCAGTATTCTCCTCTTCAACATTGTCTTTTTCCAGTGTGAATACTGATGAAAAATATTCATCTAGCGCTTACCCTATCTCCTCTAACTCCATGCACCACTTCCCACTACTGTCCTTGATTGGCCCTAATCTTTCTCTAGTCATTTTTTATTCCTGATATACCTATGGAAAGCTTTAGGACTTTCCTTGATTCTATCTGCCAATGACTTCTCATGTCCCCTGGCGCTTCTTAGCTCTCTCATTAAGTCTTTCCCAGCTAACTTGTAACTCTCAAGCATCCTAACTGAACCTTCACGTCTCATACTATCGTAAGCCTCCTCCTTCCTCTTGGTAAGAGATTCAACTTCTTTAGTAAACCATGGCTCCCTTGCTCGACCACTTCCTCCCTGCCTGAGAGGTACATACTTATCAAGGACATGCAGCAACTGTTCCTTGAATAAGCTCCACATTTCAATTGTGTCCATCCCCTGCAGTTTCTATCCCCATCCTATGCATCGTAAATCTTGCCTAATCGTATCATCATTGCCTTTCGCCCAACTATAACGCTTTTCCAGCAGTGTATACCTATCCCTTTCCATCGCGAAAGTAAACATAACCGGAATTGTGGTCACGATTGCCAAAGTGCTCGCCTACCTCCAAACCTGGCTGGGTTCATTACCCAGTACCAAATCCAATGTGGCCTCACGCCTTGTTGGTCTGTCCTGCACACATTGGACAAAACCTGACCCATCTAAAGTACTCGAACAGTAGTGTTTCTGGTCAATATTTGGAAAGTTATAGTCCCCCCCATAACAATTACCCTGTCACTCTCGCTCCTATCCAGAATGGTCTTTGCTATCCTTTCCTCTACATCTCTGGAACTATTTGGAGGCCTATAGAAAATTCCCAACAGGGTGACATCTCCTTACCTGTTTCTAACCTTATCCCATACTATCTCAGTAGACAAGACCTCGAATGTCCTTTCTGACACCGTAATACTGTCCTTGACTAATAATGTCACACCACTCCCTCTTTTATCATCTTCTCTGTTCATATTGAAACATCTAAATCCTGGAACCTGCAATAACCATTCCTGTCCCTGCTCCACAGCATCAAAATCCCAGGTAACAACCCATGCTGCAAGTTCACCCACCTTATTCCGGATGCTCCTGGCATTAAAGTAGACACACTTGAAACCACCTTCATGCTTGCCGGTGCACTCTTGTGACTTTGAAACCTTATTTCTGACCTTGCTACTTTCAACCTCCTGGACACTGAAACAACAATTTAGGTTCTCATCCCCTGCTCAATTAGTTTAAACTTGCCTGAAGAGCATTAGCAAATTTCTCCCCCGCAAGATATTAGTACCTCTCTGGTTCAGGTATAGACCATCCTATTTGTAGAGGTCCCATCTACATCAGAATGAGCCTGAAACCATCCCTGTAGCCATGTGTTCAACTGCACTCTCCCTAATCCTCTCCTCGCTAGCACATGGCACAGGTAACAAACCAGAGATGATAACTGTTTGTTCTAGCTCTAAGCTTCCACTCCCAGCTCCCTGAATTTCTGCCTTAAATCCCCATCCCTTTTCCTACCTATGTCATTGGTGCCTATGTGGACCACGACTTGGGGCTGCTTCCCCTCCCCCTCACGGATCCTGAAAGCATAATCCGAGACATTACGAACCCTGGGCAGCCACGCACCAACCATGGGTGTCTCTCTCTCTCTCTTGTTCCCACAGAACTGTTAATCTGTTCCCCCTAACTATGGAGTCTCCAATGGCTAATGCTCTTCTCTTCTCCCCCCCCCCTTTTCCCTTTTGGGCAACAAGGACAAACTCTGTGCCAGAGACCTGTATACCCCATCGCTTTCCCTTGGGAAGTCTTCACCCCTCCACCCCCCTCCCCCCCAGTATCCAAAGATATGCTTGTGATTGAGGGGAACAGCCACAGGGGATTGCTGCACTGTCTGCTAGTTCCCTTTCCGTCCTCTGACTATAGCCCATCTACCTTTTTCCTGTACCTGAAGTGTGACTTCCTGTAACTCCTCTCAATAACCCCCTCCACTTTCCAAATGATCCGAAGTTCATCCAGCTCCAGCTCCCTAACATAGTTTTTGAGAAGCTTGAGTTGGATGCATTGCCTGCAGATGAAGTCAGCAGGGACATTCTTGGTGACCCTTACATCCCACATTCTGCAGAAGGTACATTCAACTGCCCTAACTTCCATCCCCACTATTTTAAATTCCCAAAGAGACTATTGAAAAATAAAGAATAAAAAAAAACTAGTTACCTTACCAATCTGACGGACAGAACTCTTTTCTTTGGTTAGAGGAGGAGGAGGATGGGTGGGAAACACTATCTAGGTAGTGTTTCAGGTAATGCGAACACCCAGACGTATTACTTCACTTATTCAGCAGTCCCATGTCTGCTCCTGCTCAGTATGTGCTCCACCTTTCATGAGGTAAGCTTTTAAAGCAGTCATTTACCTTTCCAGCAGCCCTCTGGTCGTTGCTCCCAGGGGTAAATGATACTGCTTCATTAATTCCCTAGTCCCACCTTGCAACGATCCTATAGTGAATTTCCATATATTTGAAATACTTAGTTTGTATTGGTTTTCATTGTAGAGGGCACTATAAACAAAACAGATAATCAGGAAGCTATTAGGAGAAAAGATTTTGTAATAGTCTTTATCATGAGCATCAAGTTATTTGGCAAACTAATGGGACTAAAGGTGGACAAGGCTCTAGGACCTGATGACCTGCATTTAAGGCTTTTAACAGAAGTGGCTGCAGAGATAGAGGAGATATTGATCAAAATACTGCAGACCTTCCAGTAATCCAAGAGGGTTCCAGCAGATTTGAAAACTGCTACTGTGAACCTCTGTTCCAGAAGGCTGGAGGAATAAACAGGAAACTATAGGCCAGTTAGTCTCTTATCTGTCATTAGGAAATAGCTAAGGTCAATTATTAAGGAAGAAATTGATCCTTAAGAAAGCTTAACACAATCAAAGTTGAAAAGTGTGGCACTGGAAAAGCACAACGAGTCAGGCAGCATCTGAGGAGCAGGAGAGTTGATCTTTCTGTCATAAGCTTTTCATCAGGATTCCTGTTACGGAGGTTAGATCACTGAAAATATTTAAAGATGAGATTTTTGTGGTAATGGGAGCTGGGGGATATGAGGAGTTGAAGCCTAGAGCAGATCCGCCATTATCTTTTTGAATAATGTAGCAGAATTGTGGGGTTGAATGGCCTTCTCCTGCTCCTATTTCTGATGTTATTATGTGATGCTAATTACAGTAAAGGCTGCACTTGCAACTGTTTCTTTATCAATGGCAACACCTTGGCCAATTGGAATCTAAATGCCAACCAATCACTCAATCATCCTTGCCTTCTGTAAGATAAATTGTTGTGATGTTTTGTCCTGATGAGTCCAAGATGAAAAGCTTTGGCAACATGTTTCTCTTGATTATTCAAGTTCTGTAGTATTAAATGACCATTTTTCAAAACAGCAATGTTGTTTTGTTTTCTTTCCAGACCATTACTGAATCCTGTCCACACTTAATATCGTTGCGGCTGACCAACTGCACTGGTGTCACATCTGATGTCTTTGAGGCATTGGCCACCCATTGCCAGAAGCTGGAAAATTTAAACCTGCAGCATTCAGTGGTAAGTGAGCTACTTGTGAATTGTGGGCTTACACTCCAGTTAATGTGCACAATTGCACCAGTTTAACTAAGAGTTTAGTCAGCCTATCTCGTGTAGGCTAATAATAATTCATTATAACTTTCATTTTTTTTAAACAAAACTTGATCTAAAAAAAATCCCTTTTCACTATGGTCAACCTTATTTCAATGACTATTTCCTGGTTTTTCACATTGGGGAAAAACTTTGTTTTTTTAAAAAATCCTGAGTTTATGTCTATTGCTACTGATTCACTAACCCCTGCAGTCTTATCCCTTAATATAATTTCTAGGAGTTTTGCACTAGTGTGAATCTAATCAGTCTGTAGTTAACCTTTGTAATTTTAGGATTATAGGTATCAATGTTTGAAATAGATGCAATAGCTCATTTAGCCCCTTAAGACCATTCAATAAATGGCTAATCTAATTGAGATTCTGGCCTTCAAATTTGTACTTCCCTCTCCATTAACCCTTGAGCTCCTGTAGATGTGAATTCTGTGTAACTTGTGCTGACCTGGAGTTTATTGAATGGTTGGAGATTTTAATTGGGTAGAAGGCAAATGTTCAATTTCTAGATAGTGGATTAAGTTCTATTAAGAACTATTAAGTTCTCGGAACCTTTTCTGGTCGGTTGGGTTAGCAATACTTATTAACACTCAGCCATTGCAATAATAATCATGGGCACAATCTTATTGGCTAAGAGTGTGGAAACCGCTGAGTTCGCAAACTGACATATAGCTGAGGGTGGGTTACTGCTTCCTGCTAACGTCAGTGAGTAGAAATTTCACTAACTTGGCTCCTTAATAAACAGGCTGTTACTTTATGAAAGCATTTCCAGTGTTAGGAGTGAAATCATTCTATTTTGATCAGCCCATGAGAAATCTCAATCATATGGCGGCACAGTGGTTAGCACTGCTGCCTCACAGCGCCAGAGTCCCGGGTTCAATTCCCGCCTCAGGCAACTGACTGTGTGGAGTTTGCACATTCTCCCCGTGACTGCGTGGGTTTCCTCCCACACTCCCAAAATGTGCAGGTTAGGTGAATTGGCCATGCTGAATTGCCCGTAGTCCCGCCTCAGGCAACTGACTGTGTGGAGTTTGCACATTCTCCCCGTGTCTGCGTGGGTTTCCTCCCACACTCCAAAAATGTGCAGGTTAGGTGAATTGGCCATGCTGAATTGCCCGTAGTATTAGGTGACGGGGTAAATGTAGGGGAATGGGTCTGGGTGGGTTGCATTTCAGCGAGTCGGTGTGGACTTGTTGGGCCGAAGGGCCTGTTTCCTCACTGTAAGTAATCTAAAAAAAAGATGCAATTTAACTTGTTAAATGCTTGCATGATTAGGGCTGCCAATAAGCTGGCCCGAATGAGACAGCCAGATTGGTTAATGCTAATAAATCTGACTGGAGCAGGCAAATGTTGCTCAACCGAAAAAGGGGTTCTAGTCAAAAGTTTGTGGTTGTGTCCATGACACACACAACACTTCAGTGATAACTAGGAGACCATGCACATTTTGATTCGCTACAGTGTGGAAACAAGCCCTTCAGCCCAACGAGTCCACACCGTCCCTCCGAAGAGTACCTCCGAAGAGTAACCCACCCAAACCCATTCCCCTACACTATATTTACCCCTGACTAACGCACCTAACACCGTGGACAATTTAGCACGACCAATTCACCTGACCTGCACATCTTTGGCTTGTGGGAGGAAACCAGAGCACCCGGAGGAAACCCACGTAGTCACGGGGAGAATGTGCAAACTCCACACAGGCAGGCGGGAATCGAACCCACATCCCTGGTGCTGTGAGGCAGCAGTGCTAACCACTGAGCCACCGTGCCGCCCACATCTGCTAGCTTAGACCACAAGCCTTCCAGAACAAGAGGTCGTAGTTTTAGGAGAAGGGGTAGCAGATTTAAAACTGAAATGAAGGAAATTACATCTCTCAAATAGTCATGAATCTGTGGAGTTCACCACCTGAGAGTAGATTGGATGCTGGGACATTCAGTAAATTTGAGGAGATAGTCAGGTTTTTGACAGTAATGTGTTGAATGTTATGGACAACGAGTAAGAAAGCAGAGTTGAGGCCAAGATGAGATCAGACATTATTGTATTAAATGGTGGACGAGGCTTGAGAGGCTGAATTGCCCACTCCTGGTCCTTATAAGTAGGCTGTTTGACCCTTCAAACCTCCTTTCCTTTTCTATGGGATCATGGCTGATGCAACATACCTCTCATTCACACTCCTATGTTTTTCCCATAACCCTTGATTCTCTGATCAAGAATCTATCAATATCAGTCTTAACTATACATAAGGACACTACCGTCACGGTAAGGAGTTCCAAAGACATTGAACCCTCAGAGAAGAAATGCCTCCTTAACTCATTTTTAAATAGACACCCCTTTATCTGAGGCTCATCCTGCATGATTTGTCACCAAAATCGACTTGTGGAAAGGACATTGGTACACTTTCCATTGACTGAGAACCAGATAAATATCAGCTATTGTAACAATGTGTGGATTTTATCAATGTAAAGACATGCTGTCTGGAATCTTACTGCTGCATTTTCATTTTAACATATTACCAATAAAGTCTTTGAGGGACCATGTTACTACATAGTTTACATCAACTTGTATTTTACCAAACCTGGATTCAGGCAGAATTTTTATGCAAGCTGTTAAACCCTTGCTAAATGCTTTGTCAAACGGTATTGGAAATGATAGCTGGGATTTCCCCATTTACTTATGTGAATGATAGGTCTGGCAGAATTTGAGCACATTTTTATGGAATCCTCACCAATAGAAATGATTTGAGAGCCTTTGTTTTTCCGCATGCCGAAAGTGACCATTGTAACTTTGTGTATCACTCATAACATTTAGAGAGTCATAGAGGTGTACAGCAAAGAAGCGGACCTTTCGGTCCAACCCGTCCATGCCGACCAGATATCCCAACCCAATCTAGTCCCACCTGCCAGCACCCGGCCCATATCCCTCCAAACTCTTCCTATTCATATACCCATCCAGGTGCCTTTTAAATGTTGCAATTGTACCAGCCTTCACCACTTCCTCTGGCAGCACATTCCATATACGTACCACCCTCTGCATGTGAAAACGTTGCCCCTTAGGTCTCTCTCATATCTTTCTGATGGGATTAGTTTAGAGTGTTGTCACAGTTGGCATAGACATGGTGGGCTGTAGGACCTGCTCCTGTACTGCATTGATCTATGTAATAGGATTTTGGTGTTCCAGTAGTCTGATTGTCTTTATGAATAATTGGAGACAAATTTTCTTACCTGTCCCCTTATTACATTTTAAGGAAATGTTCTCTTTGTGCTCCTGCTTCAGTTTAATACTAATTTCCTTGCTTGATTTCCCCTTCTTGTGAGGATTCTTTAGACACTCATACTGTAGTTGGTCTTCCATTTAATATTCAATTTATAGGGGCTGGCACGATTCCTCAGTGGTTAGCACTGCTGCCTCACAGTGCCAGGGACCTGGGTTCGATTCCAGCCTTGGGTGACTAACTGTGTGGAGTTCACACATTCTCCCCATGTCTGTGTGTGTTTCGTCCAGGAGGACCACCTAAATATAGAATGATAGGGTAGGGGAATGGGTCTGGTTGGGATATTGTTTGGAGAGTCAGTGTGGACCTGTTGGGCCACTTTGATACATTCAGTCTTATTGCAGTGAAAACATTATTTTCTTTATTTTTAGACTTTTCTTGAGATTTTTTGGGTCGAGCCTTTCCCTTTTTACTACACTGTCATCTTTTGTTTGTTCTCTATATCTAATACCTTTTCCATTCACTTATTTTCTGGTCCACACTTCCCTTGGGGATTTCTGTCTGACTAGCTCCCCATCTATAGCTGTTTGTAACAGACATCATAGTTACCTGCCAGAATTTGGTGCTTCTCTGAACTTTGGCACTTGATGGTCATCTACATCATTTTAGGCTTACAAGAATGCTATTTCTGAATTCTTCAGTGATCATAATTTTTTTGTTTTCTCAATTTTTTTTCTGTAATTTCAGTGATCGAAACCACTGATTCGGTTACCTTTAGAAACCTATAAAATTTTAGGACCAGACAGGGTTAATGCAGGAAGGATTTTTCCAGTGACCAGGGGTCCAAGCTAGAGGTCGCAGTTTAAGAATACAGGGTAGGCCATTTAGGATTGAGATGAGGAGTCGTGAGACTGTGGAATTCTCCGTTATAGAAAGCAGTTAAGACAACACACTGAACACTTTCTACCTGGAAATATCTCTCAACCAGTCCTGTCCTTCCATGAGATAAATCTTTGTTTTAGCCATAATGTTATATTTTCACTTTGTAATCTGTGCCTGTAACTCTTAAATCTTATTTACTACATTCCATGCATTCACACTAGCCTTGTTTTAAACTTTATTACTTTCTCTTGTAATGACTGCATGTATTAGCTGACCAATCTATTTTCCCACAGTTTTACATCTTGGTCTTCCTAAAAGACATTACCTGCTGGTTCCCACATTCTGCCTTGTTAGTTTAAACCTTTCTCAATAGCATTAGCAAAATACCCTGTGAGGATCTTAGTTTACACTTGAACAGAACTAGGACTATATCACCTGAAGAGATCTCAAGTTGCCCAGTAGTGCTGGAAACTGGGACTAGTGCAGATAAGTTGACACAACATGATGGACTTAAAGGTAGCTCTAGTGCTGTGTAACTGATCCCAAGTATCTAAAACACTCTCTCCTGCACCAAATCTCCACCCATGCATTTATCTGCCTTTTCCTCTTATTTCTATACTCACTCATACATGACAGTGGAAATAACCTGGACTACTTCTGTCTTTTTTTTACTTAACTACCTAAATTCTGAATGAAGGATCCCATCCATTTTTCTACACACGCTTTTGAATCCAGTGTGGACCAGAGCTGCTGGTTGTTTTACTCTCCCTTTTTAGAGTTGCTTAATGACATCATTCACCCCAGTACCATGGAGGCAACATGCCATTATGGATTCATGAGGAAAACTGCAGACATGTTGAATCTGTATCTGCTGATGTTTAGACGATTGGAAGGTGGTCTTATTTAAAGCACAGATCATGAGAGGGCTTGACTGAGGGATTGCTGATGGCGTATCTCCTTTTGCGGTTGATACCAGACCTACGGAATAGAGTTTTAAAAAGAAAAGATGTCTCCTATTAAGGATGGAGAGGAGGGAAGCATTTTTTCTCTCAACAAAAATTGAGAGTCTGGAATTAATTTCCCTAGAGAGAAGTGAGTAGGTTAATTGAATGTTATTAAGATAATGAGAGAGATTTTTTTGATTGACAAGGCAATCAGAGGGTATGGGGGTAGACAGAAAAGTAGAGTTGAGACCATCAGTTGGATCAGCCATAATCTTATCTTATGCAGAGCGGGCTTGAAGGGCCAAATGACTTCTACTACTTAGAACATAGAACAATACAGCGCAGAACAGGCCCCTCGGCCCTCGATGTTGCGCCGACCTGTGAACTATTCTCAGCTCGTCCCCCTACACTATCCCAAAATCATCCATGTGCTTATCTAAGGATTGTTTAAATCTCCCTAATTTGGCTGAGTTGACTACATTAGCAGGTAGGGCATTCCTGTGTAAAGTAATTAATGTTGCTATAAATGCACCTTGTCTATTGCATTGCTCCCTTGGTTTCTTACCTGTTCAGCTTCTGGCCATCAGCCATTGTGTTGAATGTTCTTTTTGTATCATGACAGCAAATTCATAATTCTCACTATCCTCAAAAAAACCATTGTTATTCTTTCCAGCCATGTTGCTATAACTTCCTTGATCCGCATGTTGAGACCGTCATTTTTTCGACTATTATTCTCATTTTTCTTTTTGTTTGGAACTAAGAATTGAAGTAAAGAATTGAACTTTGAACAGCAGCTTGGTTTCGAAGAGGTCAAAGATAGATATTTACTGTGGCAAACTTGCCTGGGAAGAAATGCAACTTAATTACTGCTCTAAGGACACTGTAGGTAACTTGACAACGAGTGGTTACAATGCTCAAGGCTGGCACCTGGTTTGGATGTTGAATTGTTCAATCAAAGGAGGACAAGTGCTAACCAACCAATGTAGTTTGAAAAGAAAAAACAAAAAGAAAGAGTTCTGACTTGGTTTGGTAGGAGACAGTATGATGTTGGAAGTTTCTAGAGACTGTCTTTCTTTTATTTTGTTCTCTGTCTAGTTTCTCTTCTGTTATTGAATTGTTGATTGTTCTGAGAAAAGAATCCAAGTCTGTAAGAAATAAATAAATAATTCTGGAAGTCTACTGAAACTGGCTGCATTAACCGGTGACTTCGGAATTGAAGCAAGATATACAGTTCTACTTGGCTATGAACAACCCATTACCCAAGGATTTCAGGAAGGCCTGGTATCCATTGTTTGAAACAGTTTATTGAACTGGCAAATTAAAATTCTTTTATTTTCTTTCGAATTTATCTCAACTCTGTGTCTGTCCGATTGAGAGTGAGGGTTATGATCAAAGAGAATTAGGCTTTAGATTGTAGATATTAATAAGATTGTCTTGTTTATCTGTGTTTAGCTAAAGTTACATTATGAATAATTTTCTTATTTTTATTTATGAACTTGCTGTGACAAGATCTTTATTCATAAGGTTTGGTTTGGATCAATTTAGAAATTTTAAGGGTCACTGACTATTTTAATTTCACTGGGTTGAGAATCCAGTGATAATGAGGCTGATTTTGTTTAGCATGATATCCTTGCCTCTGAACACTCTCAGAACCCTTCAAAAAGCTGCTGAGACTTCGTCAGGGAGACCTTTCAGAACTATGGATTCTGAAAAGCGGGAAGCTGTTTCCTTTAGTTTTGACTCCCATGTTGTTTGCTTTTTGCAGGTTGACACTGCCGCTGTTGTTAATTTTCTTGAAGCAGCAGGTTCAAATCTCAGACAGCTTTGTGTGACATACAACAGTCGCCTGCACAACATCTTCAATGCCATTGTGGTAAGGCATGCTATAGCATCAAGCCAGAATCATGGAATGGTTAACAGCAGGAAGCCATTTAGCCTATTGTCTGTGCCTGCTCTTTGCAAGACAAACTCATTTAATCATGCTGTCCCATCTTTACCATGCATCCCTGAACATTTTTTCCCCTCAGGAGCCTATTATGTTTGAATGGGAGAGAAAACCTTTTGTTGAATGTAAAGTACGTTCTACATATTGTCCTTGTATTCCACCACCAGAGTATAAGAAAAGATGCAATAATATTTAGGAGGCTGTATAGACTGACAGGCTGGCCAAGGCTTGTCTGATGCACATGGTCTTCATTTGTTTAATATGTTATTGTAATAAATTAATATTTTAAGTTAAAGCTTACTGGATATTACTTTGTTATTTTGATCGTTTTCATTATTTTCCTTTTGTTTTATTGCTCTCAGGTTGCCATTCACTTTTCCTGTGATTGAGTGAGGCAGTCTCTGGATCAGAAGGATATGGGTTCAGTATTGAGTGTGTGTTGTACAGGGGAGGTGTTGTCTTTTGGAGAAGTTAAACCGAAGCCTCACCTTTTCTTTCAAGTGAACATAGAAAAAGTTTCCTTGAAGAGTAATGGAATTTTTATTGGTGCCCTGGTCAATATTTATCCATCAAACAACTTCACTTAGAAAACGGACCACATTTCTGTTTGTGAGAACTTGCAATATGCAAATTGTCTGCTGAGTTTAAATATTCCAGTGATGATTACTTTTTCAAAGTAATCTTAATTACCTGTAAAGGTCTTTGGAGTTGTGATGTTTTGTAAAATGTTAAATAAATGCACATTATTTCTGAATGTTCCCATTCCCAGCATGGCCATCCATTTACATATCTCTACAGAATGTGGGGCTCACAGATGGATTGACCTCTTGAGTCTAGTTCTCTCTGGCTGTGACCTGAACCAGTCCTCATCTGTTAGCTTGTTTGAGATTCTAAACTGTCTGTCAGAACAGCAGCAGGACAGAAAATGAGGGAGATCAGGAATTACTAGATATCCCTAAACGTCTGGACTTTAATAGATTTTAAACATTTGACAGCTATTATAATTATAAATGTAATTATAAATTTAGCCACTGCTATAATGTAGTAAATGTGGCAACCAATTTGTGATCTGTAGCCTCCTGCAAAAACGCAATCTGCTAATGATCTGATCAGTATTAGTAATGTTGATTGATGGATATTTATTGGGTGGGACACATTAATTTCCCCCATTGAAATAATACTGTGGGATCTTTCCACTTTGAAAGAGCAGTGAAGCTTTTGATTTATATTCTCATATGAAAAGAGCACCTCTAACAGTGCAGCATTCCCTCAGTACAGCACTGGGATGCTACTTTTAGTTTTTATTGTGAATTCCTGGAGTGGGATTTGTTCATGGTACCAACAGACACAGCCAATGACCAGTTAATCTTATTTCGTTAAAGCAACAGGTAGTGACCAGGGAGAATTCTGCCAAGCATTTAGAATGTTGTGAGCAGTTTTGTGCCTGATATCTAAAGTGGACTTGGAGAGGGTCCACAGGAGGGTTATGAAAATGATAGCAGGGACGAAGGGCTTATCATACGAAGAGCAGTTTAGGACTCTGGGTCTATACTTGATGGAGTTTAGAAGGATGAGGGGGAATCTGATTGAAACTTGCAGAATACTGAGGCCTGGATAGAGTGGACATGGAGAAGATCTTTTCAGAAGTAAGCGAGACTAGGATCTGAGGGCAGAGCCTCCGAGCGAAGGGGCTACTCTTCAGAACTGAGACAAGGAGGAGTTTCTTCAGCAAGGGGGTGGTGAATCTTTGGGACTCATTACTGCAGAAAGCTGTGGAAGCATTGAGTGTGTTTAACATAGAGATAGGTTCATAATTAGGAAAGAGATCAAAGGTGTCGGGGAGAAGACAGGAGAATGGAGTCAAGAAACATATTCATGATCAAATGGCTGAGCAGACTTGATGGGCCAAATGGCCTAATTCAGTTCCTTTATCCGATGGTCTTATGTTAGTGTGGGACTTTGAAAAGGCTTGGCGAGGTTGTAGGGTAATAGGCAGAGACTGGCAAATGATGTTGAATGCAGCAAACCATGAAGAGATTTGTTCTGCTGGAGAAAGTGCAGAGATAAAATATAATAGGATTGCAGGGACAGAGAAACTTAGGTGTATATTTGCATAAATCATGGAAGGTAGAAGGAGAAGCGAATATACTGGCTTTGGATGTATCAATAAAGACATAGAGCACAAAAGCCAAGGAAGTTATGTTCAACCTATATAAACACCAGTTCAGTGTATTGTATCCTCTTCTAGACACAACATTTTGAGAAAGATACACAGACGTTACAGATAAAGTGGAGAAAAGATTCATGAGAATGAAGTTCCTTTTGTCCTTAGAACCAGTAGCATAGATTGGAGAAGTTGGGACTGTTCTCCTTGGAGAAGGCTGAGAGGAGATTTCATGGAGGTGTTCAAAATCATGAGGGTGCTGGGGGGTAGAGATAGGGAGAAACTGTTCCCTTTATTAGAAGGATTGAGAACTGAAGACCACAGTTTGAAGATAATTGTCAAAAGAAGCAATGATGGCATGAAGAGAAAAATGTTTAGGTGGCAGGAGGTTAAGATCTGGAATGCACTGCCTGAGACTGTGGTGAGGTAAGCTACATTTGAGCCTTTCGGAAGGGAATTGGATCACTATCTGGAAAGGAAACATTTCAACACAGTGAGGTAAAAGTTTGAGAGTGGCACTTCGTGAAGTGCTCCATCATATGTCTTGCATAGACTAGACTGGTTGAAAGGACTCTTGTGCTGTTACCATTCTGTGTGAAAGTGATATTCTGTTCCAGTTTGTTCAGAGGAACAAGCTAACAGAGCAGCATCAGTTACAATGAAACATTTTTCAATTGGCTGCCTGCTTTATTCACTCATTTTCTCTTATGATTCTGCCCTGTAGGCAGGCTGCTGTACTGAACTTCGACTGCTGGAGGTGAACACTGAAATCAAGCAGACCAACCCCTACTTCCAGTTCTGCATTGAAATGTTGCAGGCAGGCTGTCCCAAGCTGCAGGTATTTCAGGAGAAATTGTTTCCTGTCTTGTCTTTTAGATAGGAAGTCCATCACCCTTTCAGTGCCCTTCCTTAGAAATACAGCATCCATTTTTGCAAACTAATGGCCTGTCTCCAACTTGCCTTCATCTTCAAATCCCTCCAGGATGTTTGTATGTTGATTCCTCTCAACTGTCAGTTTCAATCCCTCCTATCAGGCTATTGCTATGATCCCGAAATCAATTTGAAGAGTAGAATTAAAGCTAATCTTTACACAGTTCTATTTAAGGAGTTGCACATTACTGCATACCCCAGCTAATCCACCAACCACAACTTTAGTCTATCTACTGAAATTGATTTGATTTATTATTGTCAAGTACTAAGGTACAGTGAAAAATTTTGTTTTGCATGCAGTACAGGCAGATCAAACCATACAAAGTGTATAGGGTGATAGAACAAAGCGAGGAATACAATGTTACGGCTGCAAAGAAATCGCGCAAAGAGTGAGGTCAGCATTAAATTTGAAATTTGAGAGGTCCATTCACAGTCTAATAACAGCGGGGAAGAAGCTGTTCTTGACTCTGTTAGTCCATGTGTTTAAGCTTTTGTATCTTCTGCCTAATGGAAAAGGTTTGAAGAGATTATGACCAGTGGGAGGGGTCTTTGGTTATGTTGGCTGCCTTTCCGAGGGAATGAGAAGTGTAGATGGAGTTAGTGAATGGAAGGTTGGCTTGGGTGATGAATTGCGCTGCATTCACAACTCTCTATAGTTACCTATGGTCCTGAGCAGAGCAGTTGCCATCCCAAGCTGTGATGCATTCAGATGGAATGCTTTCCATAGTCTATACATAAAAAATAGTAAGAGTCTTTATGGACATGTGAAATTTCCTTAGCTTCCTGAAGAACAGGCATTGTTGTGCTTTCTTGACCATCACATCAACCTGGCTGGACCAGGACAGATTGGTGGTGATCATAACTCCTAGGAATTTGACGCTCTCGACCATCTCCGCCTCACATCATTGATGTAGATAGAGTTGTGCCCTCCATATTGCTTCCTGAAGTCGATGACCAGCTTTTTTGTTTTGCTGATGTTGAGGGAGAGATTGTTCTCTTTATTCCATTCATTAAGCATTCTATCCTGTATTCTGTCTGGTCATTCTTTTGAGATCTGGTCTACAAAGTTAGTGTTGTCAGCGAAATAGTAGATGGCGTTAGCTCAAGATTTGGCCAGACAGTCATGAGTACACAGGGAGTACAGTAAAGGGCTGAGTTTGCAGCCTTGTGGGAATACCATTGTTGAGGATTGTCATTGAGGAGGTGCTGTTGCCTCTTCTCACTGACTGCTGTTTGTGGGTCAGGCAATTAAGGATCCAGTTGCAGAGGGCAGAGCAGAGACCTAGGTCTCGGATTTTGGAGATTAATTTGTTTGGAATTATTTTGTTGGAGTCTGAGCTGTACGCCATGATTAGGAGCCTAAGCAGGTCTCCTTGTTATCTAGATGTTCCAGGGATGAGTGTAGGGCTAGGGAGATGGCTAGGGACCTGTTGCAGTGGTGGGTAAATTGCAAGGGACCAAGACAGGCTGGGAGGCTAGAGCTGATATCAGCCATGATTAACCTTTCAAAGCACTTCATCATTCTGGAGGCCAGACCACCAGGCAGTAGTCATTGAGGCATACTGCATGAGTTTTCTTTTGATACCGAGATGATGGTAGTGGTCTTGAAGCGGGTGAGGACTTCAAATCTGCTTAGAGGGCAAAATTTAAATCCTTAGTTAAATATACAACTCATGTACAATTGAACATAATTAGTATAGAGTTATTAGGAACTGAACCTTACAGCACCAAAATTGTTACATTGGTCCATTTTGTTTTCTTCTTCCTCTGGGAAGAAGGTTGCACACCCAAGTGTCACAGAAGGACATGAGTTAGGCCTTTTAAGACTAAGATGAGAATTTTTTTTCACCCAGAGAGTGGTGAGCCTGTGGACTTGCCTGCCACAGAAAGCAATTGAGGCCAAATATTAACTGCTTTCAGAAAGGAGTTGGATAGTTATTGGGGCTTATAGGGATCATAATTATGGGAGAAAGTGGGAACAGGATACTGAGTTGGATGATCAGCCATGATATTGAGTGGTGGAGCAGGGCTTGAAGGGTTGAGTGGCCTATTTGTCCTGTTTTCAATGTTGCTATATTTCTACTGTGGCCAGCAAACTTGGGAAGTGATAACAGGACCAGTCTGTTCTGCCATTCAGTGAGATTATGGGTGACCTGTAGCCTTAATTCCATAGAGGAGAAAGTGAGGATTGCAGATGCTGGAGATCAGAGTCGAGAGTGTGGTGCTGGAAAAGCACAGCAGATCAGGCAGCACCTGAGGAGCAGGAGAGTCGACGTTTCAAGCGTAAGTCTTTTATCAGGAAAGCTTAACTCCATATACCTGTCTTTGGCGCATATCCCTTAGCATCGTTACTTGTCAAACATTTATCTATCTCCGATTTAAAATCAACAATTGATTCTGTATCAGCTGCCATTTGTGGAAAAGAGTTCCAAACATTTATTTATTTATTGTCCTGTCTATCGAAGTACAGTGAAAAGCTTAGTTTATGAGCAGTACAGCAGATCACAGTAAGCAAGAATGTACAGATCAGAAAGACTTAGACAGACCCATACAGGTTACGTTGCACAGAGCGTGCACTTAGCAAGGTCAGCATTATTTGAGGCTAGAGTGTCCATTCATCAGTCTTATAATGGCCTGTAAGAAGCTGTTCCTGAAACTGTGTGTGTGTGTGTGTGTGTTCAAGCTCCTTTAGCTTCTGCCTGATAGAAAAGGTTGTAGGCGATCGTTACTGGGGTGCAGTGGATCTTTGATGATATTGGCAGCCTTTCCATGGCCGCAAGCCATGTAAATGGTGTCCATGGATGGGAGGTTGGCTTCGGTGAGGGTCTGGGCTGTGCAAGCCACCTCTGTAGTTTCCCATGGTCCCGGGCGAGCAGTTCCATAATAGGCCGTTATGCACTTTCAGTGGTGCATCTATAAAAGTTGGCAAGGGTCCTAATGGACATGCCAGATTTCCTGAGCTGCCTGAGGAAGACGTGTTGTGCCTTCTTGCCCATCGCATCTATATGGGAAGTCCAGGACAGATTTTTGGTTATTGTCACTCAGAGGGACTTGACCCTCTCCATCTTCTCAACTTCAGCTCTGTTGATGTAGATGGGGGCATTTTCTCCTCCTTTCTTTCTTTCTGAAGACATTGACCAGTTCTTTAGTTTAGCTGATGTTGCGAGACAGGTTGTTCTCATTGTACCACATCACCAAGTCCTCTATCTCCCTTCTGTATTTTGACTCATTGTTGTTAGATATCCATTCAACTATGGGGATGTCGTTAGTGAACTTGTAGGTGGTGTTTGTTTGAAATTTGGCAGCTCAGTCGTGGGTTTACAGGGACTACAGTAGAGGACCGAGGACGCGTCTTTGGTGGGGGGGCTCCAGTGTTGTGTTATCGTGCTGGAGGTGCAGTTATCTATCTTCACTGATTGCGGTCTATGATTGAGGATCTACCATCCTTTGTAGTAGTGCTTCCTAACATCTCTCCTAAATAGTCTGGCTGTAATTCTGAGACTGGCCATATAGCTCAAGAATCTCCAACCAGTGGAAATAGTTTATCTTTACCTTGTCTTTTCCTGTTAAAATCTTGAAGACTGTGATCAGACCACCCTTAATCTTTGAAATTCTAGAGAAAACAGTCCTACATTGTATAATTTCTTCTCATAATATAACCTCTGAAGTCTAGATATCATTCTTGTTAACCTATGTTGTTCTCCCTCCAAGACCAATTTATCCTTCCTATGTTCTTTCCTTCTGCATCCTTCTACCTCCAGTCCTCTAGAGATAAAGGGCAGCATTCCATTAGTTTTCTTGATTATTTTCAGCACCGGATCATGGCATTTAAAGAACTACGCACCTGAAATTCCAAGTCTGTTAAACATTCACTGTATTTAACTTCATACCATCTGGAAAGTACTCTGATCTATCCCCCCACAGTCCAAAATTGATAACTTCACACTTGCTTTCATTGAACACCATCTGTCACATTTTCACCCATTCAGCTAGTCTATCAGTATTGCTTTTTAATTTTGTGCTGCTATTTGCACTGTCTATAATGCAAGTATAGCAGTTCCACACTGTACAATACTGCCTTACGTTGTATCTTTGGCGAATATATAACTTTCTATGCCGTTATCCAAGTTGCTATTGAATCAAATTTTGTGAATTGCTGCAATCCATCTCTATACTGTCAGTGCTCACAGGGAAGGTTCGAGAGAAGGCAGTGAGAGTGCGAGAGTTGGGGGGTGGGAGGTTCAGTGACAGGAAATTAACCAGTCAATAGTAAAGCAAAGCAGCATATAATGGAACAACAGTTTAAAGAACAGCTCCTTCCCCGCTGTTAGCAGACTTTTGAACAGACCTCTCAAACATTAATGTTGATCTTTGCTACACCTTCTCTGCAGCTGTAACACTGTTACCGTAGAATCCCTACAGTGTGGAAGCAGGCCGTTCAGCCCATCAAGTCTACACGGACTCATTCCCCCCCTGCCCCCACCCCCCCACCATTGCTGTAACCCTGAACTTATTATGGCTAACCCACCAAACCTGCACATTCCTGGACAGTATGGGCAATTTAACACGGCCAACTCACCTGATCTGCACATCTTTGGACTGTGGGAGGAAATCAGAGCACCCGGAGGAAACCCACACAGTCACTGGGAGGATGTGCAAACTCCGCACAGTCACCTGAGACTGGAATCGGACCCAGGTTCCTGGTGCTGTGAGGCAGCAGTGCTAACTACTGAGCTGCTCTGCCACCCAGTGTACAGTGTAACAGTTATTGTGCACTCTATTCTGCTACATGATGCAATTTGTATGGTATGATCTGTCTGTACAGCAAGCAAAATAATGCTTTAACAAATTAACCAAAAGCAACAAATTAACATTCATGACAGATCATCATTGTTAGCAATGGCCTTGCAGTAGCTGGCCTAGTTTTGCACTGTGATTTCTTATTCTTTTCCTGTGCATACAGCAACAGTTTAGACCTCATCCCTTATCATTCTAGGTATTCAGAACCTAATCTAACAAATTCTTGTGCAGGTGCTGAGACTCCTGAACTTAACCTGGTTTCCGAAGGCTTGCACTATGATTGTTTCACCAGAGGTTGGTTTCTCTGAATTGGAGGAATTGTGCTTGGCCACGTCATCATTTTCATTGGTTACTGATGAAGTTCTGGTAAAGCTATTGCACTTGTCATCGAGGCTACGGACATTAGATCTGAGAGGCTGCTATCGGATCACATCAGCGGGGTTACAACTTCTACCCTGCCAAGGTAAGGGCATGTTTCTCTGAAGTCACCCTTTATGACCACTTTACCTTCATTATGAGTAGGGTAATTTGTTTTATGCTTGTTTAACATTTGAGTTGTATTGCTACAAATAAATCAATTTTCTAGCTCATTGATATCCTCAGGCACTCCCAAGTCCAGTGCAAAATATTTTATATGCAGATAAGTCATTACTATGTCCTAGGAGAAGGTGAGGACTGCAGATGCTGGAGATCAGAGCCGAAGCACAGCCGGTCAGGCAGCATCCGAAGAGCGGGAGAATCAATGTTTCGGGCATAAGCCCTTTATCAGGAATGAGGCTTGTGGGCTAAGGGGGCTGAGAGATAAATGGCTGTGGGAAAGTAGCTGCGGGTGGTGCGATAGGTAGATGAAGTTGGGCGTGAAGCTGCTAGGTTGGAGAGGAGGGTGGAGCAGATAGGTGGGAAGGCAGATTGACAGGTAGGACAGGTCAAGAGGGTGGTGGTGAGTTAGAAGGTTAGACCTGGGTTAAGATAGAGGGAAAGGAAATGAGGAACCTGGTGAAATCCACATTGATCCTGTGTGGTTGGAGGGTCCCAAGGTGGAAAATGAGGCTTTCTTCTTCCACGTGTCGGGTGGTAATGGTTTGGCGGTGGAGGAGACCCAGTACTTGCATGTCCTTGGCGGAGTGGGTGGGGGAGTTACTGTCCCAGAGATGTCCTCTGAAACGTTCCGCAAGTTGGTGTCCTGTCTCCCCAATATAGAGGAGACCACAATGGGAGCAACGGATACAATAGATGATGTGTGGAAGTATAGATAAATCTCTGAAGTATGTGCAAGGATCCTTTGGGGCCTTGGGGAGAGGTGAGGGTGGAGGCATGGGCGCAGGTTTTGGAATTCTTGTGATGGCAGGGGAAGCTGCCGGGAGTGGAGGGTGGGATGGGGGGCATGGACCTAACAAGGGAGTCATGGAGAGAATGGTCTTTACGAAACGCTGATAGGGGTGGGGAGGGTAATATATTCTGGGTGGTGGGATCTTTTTGTAGGTGGTGGAAATGGCGGAGGATAATGCAATGTATCCGGAGGTTGGTGGGGTGGAATGTGAGGACAAGGGAGGGTTCTGACCTTGTTGCGGTTGGAGGGGTACGATTCAAGGGTAGAGATGTGGGAAGCGGCGGAGATATGCTTGAGGGCATCATTGACCACATGGTGGGGGAAATGGTGGTCTTTTGAAGGAGGAGGCCATCTGGGATGTTCTATGGTGAAATTGGTCATCCTGGGAGCAGGTGTGGCGAAAGAATTAGGAATAAGTGATAGCATTTTCACAGGAGATGGTGGGCGGAGGTGTAGTCCAGGTCACTGTGGGAGTCGGTGGGTTTGTAGTAGATGTCCAGGTAGCTGTGGGAGCTTGACCTGTCCTATCTGTCAGTCTCTCTACCTGCCTATCCGTTCCATACTCCCCTCTGACCTATCATCTTCACCCCATATTGCATTCTCAGCCCCTTTGGCCCATAAGCCTCATTCCTGATGAAGGGCATGTGCCCGAAACATCAAGTCTCCTGCTCCTCGGATGCTGCCTGAGCGGCTGTGCTTTCCACTGCCACACTCTTTGACATCATTATGTCCTGTTGCGTTCTCCCAGCCAAGTATAGTATGGGTTAGAAATGAAGTAAAGTTTACAATGCAAAGTTCTAAGGGCAAGTACAGCAATTCCACACAATATAAAGTTTTGTCAACATTTCCTTGTCAAGCGTTCCCAGGACAAGCACAGCGCAGTTGCGATACTGAGTAAAACTCGCTGTACACTGGCCCTTCAAACAATAGAGGAGATCAAGCATGCATCAGATGCAAATGGCACTTGCTGACCATAGCTTGTTGCCCTGACATTATGGTGGTGGGCTTTTGTCTTGTGCTCCTACAGTCCAACCCATGTATGTGTTTGTGCAATTTTGGTAGAAGTTTGCTTTCTTTATTTGATTTTGGATGCGTTATCCTGTATATAAATGTTAGAGGATCTGCAGCAACAAATGCATTGTTCTTACCACAGTGACCATATCATTGCATTTAGACCTGAAAGAAACCATCTGTCTCAGTATCTCATGATTTAAAAAAGACCTTGAGCACTTTGGATTTCTGGAACCTGCAATAAGATCCAAACAAAACTCCTCTACTCATCATTCACAAATAAAACAGACATGCATGGATTTATCATAGCCTGAATAGCAAATGGTCCATGTCCAAACCAAAGAAAACGCATTAGACAGCAGAAATAAAGGCTAATAAGAATGAGGAACATCTTGTAAAGTATTAAAGAAATTTAAGGCTTGAAGCTGACAAATCTCTGGGACTGTGATTGCCTGCATCCTACGGTTATCAAGACAGTTGTAGATTCAATGGGTTAACAAATGTGACAGGGTGATTCAAGAAAAGAGAGCGAGGAAACAGAAAGTGCAAACAGTCAGGAACATGCTCGGGTTTATTACTAAAACATATTTATAAAATTAGAATGTGGCAGTCAGCCAGGCTTTACAAAGGAAATGGTGTTTAATAAATATATTTGCATTTTTTGAGGAAGTAATGAGTTGGATGGTTAAAGGGGAATTAGTGAAATCGTACTCTTGAATTTCTGAAAAGCATTGATAAGATGCCACATGAAATATTAATACACAAAGGTTTTATGGATTGGAGGGTATTTGTATAGAAAGAGAAATGGTTAATGGAAAGGAAGCAGAGAGTAGGGATACATGGGGCATTATTAAGTTGGTAACTTGTAACTTGGAGTGCCACAATGATCAAATTCATTGGTGAAATTCAACGTGAGTAAATGCAAGGTTTTGCACTTTGGAAAAAAGAATACAGGCATGGATTATTTTCTAAACGGTGAGAAAATTCATAAAGCCAAAGCACAAAGGGATCTGCGAGTGCTAGTCCAGGATTCTCTAAAGATTAACTTGTAGGTTGAGTCCGTGATTAAGAAAGCGAATGTAATGTTGTCATTTATCTCGAGGTTTGGAATTTAAAAGCAGCGATGTGCTTCTGACACTTTATAAAGCGCTAGTTAGGCCCCATTTTGAATATTGTGCCCACTTTTGGGCCCCACACCTCAGGACAGACATATTGGTACTGGAGCGTGTCCAGCGGAGATTCACACGGATGATCCCTGGAATGGGAGGCCTAACCTACAATGAACAGCTGAGGATCCTGGGATCGTATTCATTAGAGTTTAGAAGGTTATGGGGAGATTTAATAGAAACTTAGAAGATAATGCATGGCTTAGAAAGGGTGGACGCTGGGAGGGGCGGGGGCGCGTG
>NC_057714.1:119831320-119859131 GCF_004010195.1 Chiloscyllium plagiosum | reverse complement strand
CGGGGGGGGGGGGGAAGCGTGCGTGGGGAGAGAGAGAAAGAGGGCGTGAGGTCGGTCATTTGGAGATGGTGCCTGCACTGCCCAGCGCTGTTCTTGGCAGCATTTCAGTGAGCCAAGTTCGTTTTTAATCATTGTACCTGTCAACAAAAGATGTGATCAGGGTTGAAGCAGCTCTTTACCGTAATGTGTCTATCGGGGTTTCATAATATAAGGGAGGTTGACCTGTCATGAGAGGCTGAGTAAGTGTGGTGTATTCTGTGTAGGTAGAAGAATGAGAAGTGATTTTATTGAAATTGTTTTGCAGGGATTTACTGGGTAGGCAGAGAGGTTGTTTCTCTTGGCTGGAAAATGTGGAACACTGGTGCAGTCTCTGGGTAAGAGGGAGAGAAAAGACTAGCATTGATCTAGTACTTGTCATTTTTGCTGGGCAACATGAAATGCTGTCTAGCCAATCGAACCCTGTTAAGGTGCAGTCACTGCAATAATACAGAGTTGAGGTGTTTGCCATTTCAGATTGAAGTAAGCTGTTTTTCAGTCAGGGAGTGGTGAATCTTTGAAATTCTTTACTCGAGAGGGTTTTGTTCCATCATTCAGTGTATCCACTAGGATGGAGAGGTTTCTGATGTCTGTGTATCAAGGAATCTGATGCAGGCAGGAAAAGAGATTTGAGTTCCAAGGTCAGGCCTGATCAGGCTGGTTGTGGAAGTGGGATCTTTGAGCCATGTGATCTGCTCCTATTAAATTCTTAACAAACTGACAAATTTGAGTCAATCTTGGCCCAATTCTTGAAGGTTGCAAGGCATAAGGCCCTTGTCCAGACTATTGTGCAGCTGCACTGATTTTTAGTGTCTAGTCTTGATTTTTAATTTGGGAATGATGTATATTTTTAATCAAGCTTGTGCAGTTTATATTTATCAGACCCATCCCATCTACTTTCAGTGTGTAATCAAAGACAAAACTCTCCCAGGAGACTGACCTCTGAAATTTCTCCTTGGCCTAAAAGGTCATTTGTATGAAATATACAGCTTAACTTTCATGACAGTCTTATGAAGCTGGAGAAATAGAGTTTCAATGCATTTCATTGTCTTTACCAATGGCACTCCATCACATCCTCCCGTGCTCTCTTTTGACTGTTGGGAGTGTTGTTGTTCACCATTTCTGGATCTCCATTCAATTCACTTGTAGATTATTGACTAAAGATATTATTGCTATGTTTTGGTGGTTTTAAATAGAGGAATTGAGCAAAGGGGTGAAGCTGTCCAAAGCAAAATTCTATGTTAAAGCTGCAGCTGCTATAAACTGTACTCCTATCCTCCTGCCAGCTTACTCATTGGTCTGTGGCTGCACAGTTGTCAAGATCTTACCCTAGAGGAATTGTGTGTACATTTGTATGCTGCCCATGCAATGTCTGTATTTAAGTACCTGCTCTTAACTTGACAAGCGCAATGGGAGGAATTTGATACCAAGTCATAAAAAGAGTTGTTAGGACAGTTGAAATAATACAGAAAGAGGGAGGGCCTGGCCATTATACAACAGTATAGAATATGAAAATTGGGAATTGCAAGAGGCCATATAGAATTGGAGGTGTAGAGCGCAGAAATAGACCCTTCAGTCTCACTTGGAGAAAGTGAGGACTGCAAATGCTGGAGATCAGAGCTGAAAATGTGTTGCTCATGCCCGCAACGTCGATTCTCCTGCTCCCTGGATGCTGCCTGACCTGCGCTTTTCCAGCAATACATTTTCAGCCCTTCAGTCTCACTTGTCTATGTTGACCATATATCCGAAATAAATCTAGTCCCATTTGTCAGGATTTGGCTCATATCCTTCTAAATCTTTCCTAATGATATACCCATCCAGATGCCTTTTAAATGTTGTAATTATACCAGCTTCCATCATCTTCTGGCAGCTTCTTCAATATAGGTACCACCCTCTGCGTGAAAAAGTTGCCCCTTCGGTCCCTTTTAAATTTTTTCCCTCTCACCCTAAACTTAAGCCCTCTAGTTTTGGACTCACTACACCCCAGGGAAAAGACCTTGTCTATTTACCCTATCCATGCTCGTCATTATTTTATAAACCTGATGTGGATAGAGATGCTGGAGTTGGGTTGGAGTGGACAGGGTCAAAAATCAAATGACACTAGGTTATAGTCCAACAGGTTTATTTGAAATTGCAAGCTTTCAGCGCACTATTGCTTCCTCAGGCATGGTACAGAGGAAGGAGCTGAGCTCTGAAAGCTTGCAATTTCAAATAAACCTGTTGGATTATAACCTAGTGTCATTGCACTCCAAATATGAGAAGTGCAGAGATATATGGATTGTAAGGCTGAAGGTGGTTACTGACATTCAGAAGGTTGAGGCCATTGGGTTTTAAGATAAGTATTTTAAAATGGAGTTGCCAGGTTAGGAGCCGATGTAAGTTAGCAAGCACAGGAATGATGATTGCATTACTTCAGACTGTTCCTGACAGTCAACTCAATAAGCTTGCAGCCCATGCCTTCTACACATCTGTGCAAACTAAAGGACGACCTTTGTTTTCTTATGAAACTCTACTCGTTTCAATTCTAGACCTGGCACGGCTGTTCTTGGGACTTTACTGTAGTACCACCACCCTGTTGCTGGCTAAACAGGGCTCTGAGCAGATGGCGTTGAAGTGGAGGCATTCTTTACAAGAACTGGATCTCACCGGGCAGTGCTACAATGAAAAAGACCTCGAGCTGGCTATGCAAATCCTAGCAGGGACTGCGGGAAACCATCTTCTGCGATCTTTAAACCTGGCTGGAACAAAGGTCACATTGGATGCCATCAGGTATTCATCATGTAGATGTGGTAATCAGTATGGTCTTTTTCTCTTAAAAATTGTAAGGAAAATTAGAATGAAAAAAATACATTAAGCAAGTTCTATGATTCTGCATCAAAATCTGAATTGGATATGTATTGAGGAAAGAAACATTTGTTGGGTTATGGGGAAAGACAATGGACTGAAATTGTTTAGGCTTATAGAATAAAACAAAGAACTGAGGATGATGGAAATCTGAAACAAAAACGGAAATTGCTACAGCAACTCTAGTCTAGCAGCTTTTGTGGGTAGAAAGCAGAATTAATGTTTCAAGTTCAGTAACCCTTTGACGTGGCACTGTCACTGCACTTGTAATCCAGAGCCTAGGCTAATGTTTTGTGAACATGGATGCAAATCCCACGACAGCAGATGGTGAGATTTGAATTCAATATAAATCTGACCATGAACTGCCAATAACTGCTGACCTAGCATACAATGCCCACATCACATGAATGAATAAAAAACAAGCAACCCCTCCCCTGTTTTATAGACACCAAATAATGACATTGACATTTTTCTTTGGAATAAAGTGGCAGAAGTGAGCTTATCATCAGAAGGTGATGGCCATTACCAGAACATGTGCCCCAGGAATGAATGTTAGCCTGAGGTAAAATGAACATGGGGCTTCAGGTATTAAATTACTAACCCAGATCAGGGATTTGTGACTGATGGGGACAGTCTCCTGTGAATGAATTGCTAGTCCGAGAGCAGGAAAATTGGAAGGATAAAGCTCATCTCCATACTTGGAGGTGAGAATTTCTTTTGATCTCAGTCTTCTAGAGCTGGCTAATGGGTTGCATTAGGTGAAACTGTAGCCTTCTGTGTTGTAAACATCTGAGACCATTTGGCCTATTGTTTCCAAGCTGGTCAACAATGATCTGAATATACTCATCCAATTTTTTTATATTGGAAAGCTCTTTCCAAAGTGGTTTCATTCTCTCAAGCTTTTTTTTTTGCAACCTTTTACTCAGACAATTGTTTACTTTTGGGTCAATTGAATCTTATCAGATTTAGCAATGAATTACTTTAGGACCTGCAAGATGGAATATAATGTACAATTCATGTTAAAATTGTACAAGACATTGGTTCGGCCTCATTTAGAGTACTGCGTGCAGTTCTGGTCGCCACATTACCAAAAGGATGTGGACGCTTTGGAGACAGTGCAGAGAAGGTTTACAGGGATGTTGCCTGGTATGGAAGGTGCTAACTATGAAGAGCGGTTGAGTAGGTTAGGTTTATTTTCACTAGAAAAAAGGAGATTGAGGGGGGACCTGATTGAAGTTTACAAAATCATGAAGTGTATAGACAGGGTGGATAGAGACAAGCTTTTTCCCAGGGTGAAGGATTCAATAATGAGAGGTCATGCTTTCAACGTGAGAGGTGGAAAGTTTAAGGGGGATACACGCGGCAAGTACTTCACAGAGGGTTGGAACGCATTGCCAGCAGAGGTGGTAGAGGCATGGTCAATTCATTTAAGATGTGTCTGGACAAATGCATGAGTAGGTGGGGAGCAGAGGGATACAAATGCTTAGGAATTGGGCAACAGGTTTAGACAGTACATTTGGATCGGCTCAGGCTTGTAGGGCCGAAGGGCCTGTTCCTGGGCTGTAAATTTTTTTTGTTCTTTGTTTGACTTGTGCTCCAGATAACAGGCCTAGGCTGCACTTTGTTTGTCAGCCGCTGAGCTGCTACAGAAGCATCTTCTTTAAGATGGAGGAGAAAGAGCTTTTATAATATTAAAATAAAACTATATGTATAAAAAAATTTCTTAGATTTCATATAGTTATTAGACAGCAAGCTCAGAAGTGAGACAGCTAATTTGTGTATAGCACCATACCGCTTAAAGTAGGAAATGGGACAAATGTTGATGTTGAGGATGGCAGAAAAAAATTTGATGGACAAAATCTTGCAAGATGGAATATAATGTGGAAATGTATGAAGTTATGTATTTTGGTGGGAATGATCAGTTAAATAGAGAAAATCTGCAGAAAGCTACAGAACAGGGAGATTTGGAGTCTTTGTGCATGAGTCATAGAAAGCTAGCCAATAAGCTCAACAGGTAATAGGAAAGCTCGATGAAATGTTGGTCTTTATTTCAAAATCAAGGAAATCTTGTTAGAACTGCAAGCCTTAGACCACATCTAGAATACTATGGGCCCCTTCAGTAAGGATAGATATACTGGAGTTGGGGACAAACCAGAGAAAGTTCACTAGTTTGATCCTGGGTATGATCACTGACTCTGCATCTTAACTTTTCCACCAATTTATCCCTATTTGCTTTTAGACTTTATTAAATATCCTCAATTTTTTCTGCTCCAATTAGAATATCCACACCTTCTCCAATTTATCCACATAACCAAATTTCCTAATCCCTGGATCCATTCTTGAGTCCTTTCTGAAGCCCCTCTAATATCTTCATATCCAGTGCCAAACACGACATGTAATCAGGAGGGGGGAGAACAGATAGCCCAGTGATAATACCACTAGGCTATTTATTCAAGAGACCCAGTTAATGTTGGGGAATCCACTTGGTGGAATTTGAATTCAATAAAAGTTTTGGAATTAAGAGGCCAATGATGACGATTGTCAATTTTTGGAAAAATCCATCTGGTTTGCAAATGTACTTTAGGGAGGGAAAACTTCTGACCAGGTCTTGCCTGCATGTGACTGCAGACCCTTGGTAATGAGATTGCCTCTTAACTGCCCTCAGGGCAATTAGGAATGAGCAATAAGTGCTTGCCTGGTTAATGATGCCAACATCCTATGTACGAATAGACCGAACCAGTGTGTTATGACACCAAGATAGCAAGCCAGACTGAATTGGACTCGCAGTCACTGGATTCACAACATGATGACATTAAGCATTTGATAACCCTCAAAATTGCTCAGTTGTTCCTAACCAGACTTTACAAATGACAGGGAGAAGGTGAGGACTGCAGATGCTGGAGAGTCAGTCAAAAAGTGTGGAGCTGGAAAAGCACAGCAGTTCAGGCAGCATCCGAGGAGCAGGAAAGTCGATGTTTTGGGCATAAACCCTTCAGGCATTCCTAATGAAAGGCTTATGCCGAAAGCGTGAACTCTGCTCCTCCTCTGATCCTACCTGACCTGCTGTGCTTTTTCCAGCGCCATACTTCTTGACTTTTACAAATGACAGACCTTAGACACCCAAGTTTATAACTCAATACATTGTTAATTAATTTTGTAACTTTAGCAGAACACAGATGACCGACATGGTAATCAATTAATTCTACAATCTGTCTTCAGTAAGGTATTTGATAAGGTTCCCCCTGGTAGACTGATGGAGAAAATGAAGTTGCATGGGGTCCAGGGTATACTGGCTAGATGGACAGAGAACTGGCTAGACAGAAGGGGACAGGGAGTTTTTCAAAATGGAGACCTATTACCAGTGGTGTTCCACAGGGATCCGTGTTGGGACCACTGTTGCTTGTGACATTCATAAATGATTTGGAGGAAGGTATAGTTGGGCTGATTAGCAAGTTTGCAAATGACTCTAAGATTGGTGGAGTTGCTGCTAGTGAATGGGACTGTCAGAGAATGCAGGAGAAAGTGAGGACTGCAGATGCTGGAGACCAGAGTTGAAAAATACTGGAAAAACACAGCAGGCCAGGCAGCTTCCGAGGAGCAGGAGAATCGACGTTTCGGGCATAAGCCCTTTTTCAGGAATGAGGCTGGTGTGCCAATTGGGCTGAGATCAAAGGTAGGGGGGAGGGAATTTGGGGGAGGGGCGCTGGGAATAGGATAGGTGGAAGGAGAGGTCAGGAAGAAAATTGCAGTTCAAAGGGCGGTGCTGAATCCGGGGTTTGGGACTGAGATCAGGTGGGGGGAGGGGAAATGAGGAAGATGGAGAAATCTACATTCATCCCGTGTGGTTGGAGGGTTCCTAGGCGGAAGATGAGGCTCTCTTCCTCCAGGCGTCATGTGGCCATGGTCTGGCGATGGAGGAGGCCAAGGACCTGCATGTCCTTGGCGGAATGGGAGGGGGAGTTAGTGTTCAGCCACAGGGCGGTTGGGTTGGTTGGTGCGGGTGTCAGAGAATGCAGCAGAATATAGAGAGATTGGAGAGTTTGGGCGGAGAAATGGCAGATAGTGTTCAATCCGGACAAATGTGTGGTGATGCATTTTGGAAGATCCAGTTCAAGAGTGAACTATACTGTAAATGGAAAAGCCCTGGGGGAAAAATGATGTACAGAGAGATCTGGGTGTTCAGGTCCATTGTTCCCTGAAGGTGGCAATGCAGGTTGATTGTAAATGGAAAAGCCCTGGGGAAAAATGATGTACAGAGAGATCTGGGTGTTCAGGTCCATTGTTCCCTGAAGGTGGCAATGCAGGTTGATAAGAGTGGTCAAGAAGACATATGGCATGCTTTCCTTCATCGGTTGGGGTATTGATTACGAGAGTTTGGCAGGTCATGTTATAGTTCTATAGGACTTTGGTTCGGCCACATTTGGAATACTGCGTACAGTTCTGGTCGCCATATTACCAAAAGGATGTGCATGCTTTGGATAGCGTGCAGAGGAGGTTCACCAGCATGTTGCCTGGTATGGAGGGTGCTAGCTATGAAGGATTATTTTCATTAGAAAGATGGCAGTTGAGGGGGGAACCTGATTGAGGTCTACAAAATCATGAGAGGTATAGACAGGATGGATAGCAAGAAACTTTTTCCAAGAGTGGGAAAAATTACTAGGGGTCATGAGTTCAATGTGAGAGGGGAAAAGTTTAAGGGAGATATGCATGGAAAGTTCTTTACCCAGAGCGTGCTAGGTGCCTGGAACGTGTTGCTAGCAGAGGTGGTAGAGGCAGGCACGATAGTGTCATTTAAGATGTATGTAGACAGATTAGATTAGATTAGATTAGATTAGATTAGATTACTTACAGTGTGGAAACAGGCCCTTCGGCCCAACAAGTCCACACCGCCCCGCCGAAGCGCAACCCACCCATACCCCTACATTTACCCCTTACCTAACACTACGGGCAATTTAGCATGGCCAATTCACCTGACCTGCACATCTTTGGACTGTGGGAGGAAACCGGAGCACCCGGAGGAAACCCACGCAGACACGGGGAGAATGTGCAAACTCCACACAGTCAGTCGCCTGAGGCGGGAATTGAACCCGGGTCTCTGGCGCTGTGAGGCAGCAGTGCTAGCCACCGTGCCGCCCACAGATACATGAATAGCCAGGGAGAAAAGGAATACGAAAATAGACGACGGGTTTAGATAGAGGATCTGGATCAGCGCAGACTTGGTGGGCCGAAGGCCTGTTCCTGTGCTGTAATTTTCTTTGTTATTCTAAAGCAGTCTCCTGCCCAAAAAACCCAATAGAAAACAGTTGACCCTCTAGTTTGTCTTTCTCCTCCCTTGATGGACCATTTCAGCATGAAACCAGATGCAGGTCCCTGAGCATAGCAACATCTTGGTGCTGGTTCGTATACAGTGTTCTTGAAGCAGTGATTAACCTGCTTGGTTTTTCCATCCCAGTCCCCAAGAGCAAGCCTGTTTTTGTTCTTTTTTTTGAAATGCGTTATAGTTCAAAGTTCAGTTCTCAACTGCAACTCCGTTTCAAACCAAAGGTGATAAAAATGAAAAAAAAAATGATATTCTCAACAAATGTTTTACAGAGTTTTGTTATTAATACCCTTGCTTTTGTACTGTGGTACTCTAAACTACAATTAATAACACTCAGCTATCCTATTTGATTCATTATCTCATTCTCAACTTGCCCTTCCCGCTTCAATGATTCATACAGATTCTCCTGCTCCTGGTTCCCCTTTAGAATGGTAGATATATTCTGATCAACTTGTTCAGTCGTATTTTAACACCTGTCAAACAGATGACTCTAGAACCCAGGTCTTGTGGCTCAGAGGTAGAAACACAATCATTACGCCACAAGTCCTTAAAGTATTTTACATAAACCTGTTCAAACATGTGACACATTTCCATCGCATGTTGGGCTTGATCCTTCAACCCCTGGCCTGGAGCTAGGGAAAGTATACTACCCCTGTGCCACAAGCATTACATCCTTTACTTTGTTAAAAATCACACAACACCAGGTTATAGATGATGAAGGAGCATCGCTCCGAAAGCTAGTGTGCTTCCAATTAAACCTGTTGGACTATAATCTGGTGTTGTGTGATTTTTAACTTTGTACACCCCAGTCCAACACCGGCATCTCCGAATCAGCCTTTACTTTGTGTTCATACCAACATTGATCATTTCCCACTTCTCTGAATTAAATTTCATGACCATTTACCTGCATATAAATCCTCTAGGTGTATCGCTGTCCTTCTGACTATCCTATTCACAATAATTGCACCTCAGCATGCTATGTCTTTGAGCTGTTTTGAGCCCAAATTATGATAGATGACCAACTAAACTGAATTAGCTGAAGCATAAAGAATATTGAGGCGAAAGCATAGATGCATTTAAAGGTGGATTTACTTCTGTAAACATAGCTGTGAGAAAGAAACTTTCAGTACAGGTCGTTTAGCTATAAAGCATGTTTTGTCAGCGCGAATTAGCTATAATAGAATTGATTAATTGTGGGCATTGTTTGGATAACATGAATGTTTTATTAAATGAGTATGGTGATTTTCTATTAGTCAGCTTCTACAGCGCGATTTGCTACAGCAGTTTCCCAGAGTGTGATTTTTCTATAGCGCGAGGTCACAGAGGAACACAATTGTCATGTTATAGCAGACTGACCTGTACTTGAGCCTCAGTTGCTTATTAACTCTGACACGAATATCAAGAATGCAAGGAAGGGACTGAGTATATGTTCATGTTGGCTGATTCTACAGAAAATGGAAAGTAAGCTGTGAAGAGAAGCAAAAGAAAATTAACCGGGTAATTGAGTAAGAAATTAGCAGATGAAGTTATGACATGGGGAGATGTGAAATTATCTACTTTGGTTGAAGATGGAGAAGCAGTTTTAAAAAAAAAAACCCCAGAGATCAGTAAATATAGTTTTGCAGGGTTTGGAATTGGTCCTTGCACATGTAACATGCAGATACAGCAAACACCTTGGCATGCGTTTTCTTTCATTGGATGTGGGCATTGCTGTATCTGGTGCCAATCCTTAATTACTCTTGAACTGAGTGGCTTGCTAGATTATTTCTGAGGGCATTTAAGGATCAATCACATTCTGTGGATCTGGAATTGCATGTGGACCAGATCAGGTAAGGACAGAAATCCACTTCCTAAGAGGCCAGTAGTGAAGCATGTCGAGTTTTATCAGAATCAACTATAGTTTCAAGGTCAGCATGACTGAGAGTAGCTTTCAATTGCAGATTTAATTAATTGAATTTTAATTCCACCAGATGCGTTGATAGGATCTGAACCTGTGATGTCGAAGTACTGGTCTTTAAAGTGATACATGGGAATTTAAGGGACATGGGAGTAAGGAAATAAAATTAAGATTCGATTAGATTAGATTCCCTACATTGTGGAAACAGGCCCTTCGGCCCAACAAGTCCACACCGACCCTCCGAAGAGCAACCCACCCAGACCCGTTCCTCTACATTTACCCCTGACTAATGCACCTAACACTACAGGTAATTTAGCATGGCCAATTCACCTAACGTGCACATCTTTGGATTTGGGAGGAAACCCATGCTGACACGGGGAGAATGTGCAAACTCCACACAGACAGCTGCCCAAGTCGGGAATTGAACCCGGGTCCCTGGCGTTGTGAGGCAGCAGTGCTAACCACTGAGCCACTGTGTAATTGTTCAGCCATGATCTTGCTGAATGGAATAGTAGGCTTAGTGACTTTGTCCTCCTGTTTAGATCTTGTATAGTGGAGTATATGTTGATAATGTTGGATGAAAAGAAACAGTAGGAAGCTCACATGCAGCTTAAATGCTGGTCTGGATGGTTACATGGAATAGCCTATTTCTGTCTAGTATGTAACTATCCAGATGCTGAACGCTTGCACGTCGATCTTAACTCTCTCAGGAAACTTCTGATTTTCTGGCTGTTTTTCATGGTTATTGGAGTAATATTTGCCCTTCCTTTTACTTGCCTTTATCCTGCAGAGTTGTGGTGAGCAACAGCCCCAATTTGAACTACCTGAACCTGACTTCCTGCCGCTGCCTCCCCCGTGGGCTTAAACGCGTCTACCGAGGCAAGGATGAGATCTCCCACTTTGTCAACAGATTGCTGGAAAGCACAGAGAACAGCAGCGCGACAGTGAGCGTGGACCACGAGGGGCAGTTGTGAAGCAAGTGGCCTGCTCTCAAATACCAGCAAAGGCCATGTTGCTAATCAATGGGTGGTGTGACTGACTCACTTTCTTAAACAAAGTGCATGCGCGCGCGTGCATATAGGTTTATCTGTGTGTATGTGTATGCACACATCTGTGCCTCCAGCTCCCTCCAAAAAGTTCAAAGCACAATCAGTAAATAAAAAATTTTAAAAAAAGATCTGTACTCCAATTTGAGATCAGTTTCAAGCAGTAAAGAATGCACAGTTAGAAATCATCAAACAACAATGCCAAGTAATAGATATCCTGAAACCGAATTGTTGGACTGTACTGGAGGTATGGTGCTTTGTTGATGTTGAGGAAAATTTGCAAGGTTAATGTGACTTTAAAAGTAACAGCCCAGACAAGGAACACTGTAACTGAGCCTGGTTTGAAGTGTAGAATAAGGGTTCTTTTGAGATTGTATGCAGCAGCTACAAAATTCAGCTTCCTCTTTTCTAAACTGCTGAATGTAGACTGCCGACTGGTCTCCCATCCCTATAAGTCCATTGTACAATTTAGTATTTTTTAAACAGCTTAATAGGAACACTGTTGGGAAGGTGAACAGGTAGTGCCTTGTTTGTTTTTCTGTAGCCACCACCTTTTTGTAGCGTCATGCTTAAATCGAAGTTCTTTCCTCTTCTCAATGGTGCTAAATGGTAATTTTATTTATATACTTGTGTGGAAGAGCAAAGGTCATGTTGTGAACATTTAAATCATGGTGTTTTCCTGAAAATATCAAATCAAATTCAAAGTTTTTTATATAATGTTTTGGGCTGTGGTGTTTTCATTCTCAGGAAAAGTAAGGTAGCTTTCTTAAATGGTTAAGCAACCGTGCAGTTTGGGTGCTAGATACATTCCTCCCAGATTACATGGTGATTAGCCTAGCCAGGATTTTTTTTACACAACCAGCAACCCTTCCTCCAGGGGTGAGTTGTTTAAAGGATTTTCAAAGTCCTGCTACAGAAACCAGTGTAAGAACCTGGGCTGGGAAAGTGCTAGACCTGGCAGTTGCACCCCATAGCACACTCTTGTGTCAAGAATTGCATGTGCTGATTGGCACATGGTTAGGAGCCATTGAGCTGTCATCCCATTAAGTTCCTTTGTGAGCTGGAGGAGGCATATTGGCATTGGTGGGTGATGTTCCAGTGAGAACAGGAGAGCATTCCAACTACTACAATGTTCAGCAGCTGAAAAACCAGGCATCGGTTTTTATGATCTTGCAATATATATTCTACAAAAATGTTTTAGACTCATTAATAAAGTCAATGTATAGATAAATGGAATATGTAAATATACATATATGTCATTAAATATTTGTAAAATCTAATTATTTAGTCATTTCCATTTTTAAATTAGAATGTGACCAAAAGATTTGATCACAATATGATCATGATGGATTTTGATTAAACAAGGAAAACGTGCCAGAATGATTTAGTATTTTAAAAAATTCTTTAAATTCTTTTGTGGGACATGGGTGTTGCTGGCTGGGCCAGTATTTATGCCCATCACTAATTGCCCTTGAGAAGATGATGGTGAACTGCCTTCTTGAACTGATGCTGTCCATCTAAACAATGCCATTATGGAGGGAATTCCTGGATATTGACCCAGTGACACTGAAGCAAAATATTTCCAAGTCAGGGTGGTTAGTGACTGCAGTTAGTGATGTTCCCATGCATCAGCTGCCCTTGTCCTTTTGAATGGTTGTGGGTTTGGAAAGAGCTGTTGAAGAGTATTTGGCAAATCTCTGCAGTGCATCTTGTAGGTAGTACACACTGCTATGACTGAACAGCAGTGGTGGAGGGCGTGGATACTTGTGAATGTGGTGCTAATCAAATGGACTGCTTTTTCCTGGATGGTGTCCAGCTTCTTGACTGTTGTTGGAGCAGCTTTCTTCCAGGCAAGTGAAAAGTCATCCATCCTACTAACTTGAGCCTTGTAGATGGTGGACAGGGTCTGAGGAGTCAGGAGGTGAGTTCCTAGCCTTTGACCAGCTCTTGTAGCTAGTGTTCATATCGTGAGTCCAGTTGAGTTTCTGGTCAATGGTAACCTCCAGGATGTAGATTGTGGGAGATTCAGTGATGATAATGCCATTGAATGTCACCAGGTGGTTAGATTGTCTTTCATTGGAAATGGTCATTGCCTGGCATTTGTGTGGTACAAATGTTACTAGCTGCTTTCTGGCCCAAGCCTGGATATTGCCAGATCTTAATGCTTTTGGATATGGGCAGCTTCAGTATCTGAGGAGCTGTAAATGGTGTTGAACATTGCAATCATCATGAACATTCCCAATTCTGACATGATGAAGCAGCTGAAGATGGTTGTGCCTAGAGCTTGGAGCTGAGGTGGCTGACTTCTAACAACTACAACCATCCTCCTATGTGCCAAGAAGGACGCCAACCAACAGAGAGCTTGTCCTCTATTCCGATTTGTTCCTGTTTTGCTCAGGTTCTTTCATGCCACACTTGGTCGAATGCAGCCTTGATGTCAAGGGCTGTCACTCTAACCTCACCTCTGGAGCGCAGCTCTTTGTCCATATCAGAACCAAGGCAGTGAGGTCAGGAGCTGGCTGGACCTGGCAGAACCCAAATTGCCCCACTGAGGTGATTGTTGAGCAAGGGCTGCTTGATAGCACTGTTGATGACATCTTCCATTACTTTGCTGACTATTTGGAATAGACTACTGGGGGTAATTGACTGGGTTGCATTTGTTCTGATGTTTGTGTATAGGAATTTTCCACATTGTTGGATGCCAGAATTCTAGTTGTAGTGGAACATCTTGGCTAGAGGAGCTAGTTCTGGAGCACAAGTCTTCAGTACTACCAAAATGTCAGGGCCCAAGGCCTTTTGCATCTACCCCTCCAACCATTTCTTGATATCGTGGAGTGAGTTGAATTGACTGATTGGAGGAGAGGGATAATTCACTTGGCACATCCGGCTGAAGATTGCTGCAAGTGCTTCAGCCTTGCCTGTTGTACCGGTGTGCTGCGCTCTTCCATCATTGAGGTTGGGGAAATTTGTGGACCTGCCTCCTCCAGTGAGTTATTTAATTGTCCACGACCGTTCATGATTGGAAGTGGCAGAACCTCAGAGCTTAGATTTGATTTACCAGGTCTTTCAATCACTTACTGCTTATGCTATTTGACATGCAAGTAGTCCTGGGAGCTTCACCAGGTTGACACTTCATTTGTAGTTTTGCCTGGTTTCCAGCATCTGCAGTCATTGTTTTTACCTTGTAGTTTTGCCTGGTCCACTGAACCAGGGTTGATCCCGTGGCTTGACGGTAATTGTTGAGCGGGGGATGTGCTGGGCTATGAGATTGCAGATTGTGCTGAAGTACAATTCTGCTGCTGCTGTTTGTTCACCGTGCCTCATGGAATCCCCATCTTGAGTTCCTACATCTGTTTGAAGCTTGTTCTGTTCATTATTGGTGACTCTGCCAGACAACATGATGGAGGTTATTCTCAATGTGAAGGTAGGACTTCATCCTCTCAATGACTGCAGTGGTCACTTTTAATGATACTGTAATGGACAGATGCACCTTTGCTGTGGCGATGCTGGTTTTGGATCGGGATGGACAAAGTCACAAGTCACCAGACACCAGATTATAGTCCAACAGGTTTATTTGAAATCACAAGCTTTCGGAGCGCTGCTCCTTCGTCAGCTGAAGTGAGTCTCTAAAAGCTTGTGATTTCAAATAAACCTGTTGGACTATAATCAGATGTATCTTCTGGCAGCTTGGTAAGGACGAGGACAAGTATGTTTTCCTCTTCTGTTGGCTTTCTCACCGCTTGCTGCAGATCCAATCCAGCAGCTATGTCCTTTAGGACACGACCAGCTCAGTCAGTAGCACTGATGTTGAGCTACAGCTTGGTGGTGGACATTGAAGTCTCCCATGGAGAAAGTGAAGTCTGCAGATGCTGGAGATCAGAGCTGAAAATGTGTTGATGGAACAGCACAGCAGGTCAGGCAGCATCCAGGGAACTGGAGAATCGACGTTTCGGGCATAAGCCCTTTTCCTGAAGAAGGGCTTATGCCCGAAACGTCGATTCTCCTGTTCCCTGAATGCTGCCTGATCTGCTGCGCTGTTCCAGCAACACATTTTCAGCATTGAAGTATCCCATGTAGAGTACATTTTGTATCTTTGCCACACTCAGTACTGCCTCTAACTGTTCAACATGGAGGAGGAGTACTGATCTGTCATTCAAGGGAGGACAGTATGTGATAATCAGCAGGAGGTTTTCTTGCTGCCGATGTTGTGACTGTGTAGGACATTGGTTCAGCCACGTTTGGAATACTGTAGGAGAAAGTGAGAACTGCAGATGCTGGAGATCAGAGCTGAAAATGTGTTGCTGGAAAAGAGCCTGAAGAAGGCCTCATGCTCGAAACGTCGATTCTCCTGTTCCTTGGATGCTGCCTGACCTGTGCTTTTCCAGCAACACATTTTCAGTTTAGAATACTGTATTCAATTCTGGTCTCCCTGCTACCCCACCACCAGAGATATTTCCCTCTCCACCCCTATCCGCTTTTCATAAAGACCATTACCTCTGTGATTACCTGGTCAGGTCCACGCCCCATAACAACCCACCCACCCCTCCTGGTACCTTCTGCCACCACAGGACTGCAAGACTTGCACCCACATCTCCCCCTCACCTCCAAGACCCCAAAGGAGCCTTTCACATACATCAAAGTTTCACTTGCGCTTCCACACATGGATTTACTGTATCCATTGTTCCCGATGCAGTCTCCTCTCCATTGGGGAGACTGGATGCCTACTCACAGAGCGCTTCAGAGATCGCGCCACTCCATTGCTGAACATTTCAACTCCCCCTCCCACTCTGCCGAGGGCATGCAGGTCCTGGGCCTCCTCCATTGCCACTCCCTCATCACCCAATGCCTGGAGGAAGAACACCTCATCTAATGCCTCAGGACCCTCTAACTCCATGGCATCAATGTGTACTTCACCAGTTTCCTCATTTCCCCTCCTCTCTTCCCCCCCCCCCCACCCCCCTTCCCCAATCTTACCCCAGTTCCATCCTTCCAGCTCAGCACTGTCCTCATTACCTGATCCATCTGTCAATCTTCCTTCCTACCTATCCGCTCCACCCTCCTCTCCGACCTATCACCTTCACCCCTACCTCCATTTACCTCATGCACTCTCAGCTACCTTCCCCCCAGCCCCACCCCATCCATTTATCTCTCCACCCTGAGGCTCCCAGCCTCATTCCTGATTGAGGGTTTTTGCCTGAACCGTCGATTTTCCTGCTCCTCGGATGCTGCTTGACCTGCTGTACTTTTCCAGCACCACTCTAATCTTCACTCTGATCTCCAGCATCTGTAGTACTCACCCTCAACCTTATTTTCCTATCCAGTCAGGAAATTGGTATCGAGAATTTTCTAAGCCCTGATCCTATCCAAGTGAAAGGCAGTCACAGGTTGAATTTTCATGTGGTGGCCTGCTAATTAGTTGGGAGTGAGTCCAATTGGCAACCGCAAGAGACAGAAGGGCAGCAGGAATGATTTAAACACACCAAGGCAACAATTACTATGACTAACTCACTGCATCATACTGGGAGCAGGAGAGACAGAGGAATGTAACCCAGAACAGGGTTGTCTCATACTTTGTTGATGCTGACCTGAAGGTCCTCCTCAAAGCATTCAAGGAGCGGAAGGAATGCTACCAATCCAAATCATAAAATTCGAGAAAGAAGTGACAAAGACCAGGATTAGACAATGAGTGATGTTATGAAGGCCTTAATTCAGTGCAGGAAAAAGGATTTGCTTTGGTGGGCTGAGTCCTTGAGGATATTCAGTCTCTAGCAGACACACCAGCTGTGAAGCTGGTGGCTGTATGCTGCTCCAGAACATGTCAGGAACCTGTACTAAAGATAATTATGACCCCTCAGCAATGCATAAAGTGATAATGCTGTTGAGCAGCACTGACACATGCAGCTGTTTATGTCAATGAGCTGTTGACATTGTCCATATGTCCCTCTCTCTGTTGTGTTTGCAGTAGAAACAGATTCAAAATGTCTGTAAAAACACTCAGATAGGAGAAAGGGTTCCAACTTACATATTGTTACCATCGTGGAAGAATGAGCCATGGAGATCACCAGACAGTCATTAGACAGGGTAGATTCAGAAGAATTTCTCTGATGGCGAGGGTGACCAGACCATGAGTCACAGTCTAAGGATACATGGTAAAGAATTAAGGATTGAGATGAGGAGAACTTTCTTCTTCACCCAGAGACTAGTGAGTAAGTGGGATTTGGTACCACAAAGCATTTAACACATAAACATTGTGTGATTTCCAGAAATAGTTAGATGCAGCATAGGGGTCTAACAGCATCAGAGGATGTGGGGAAAAGTTGGATGATCAGTCATAACCACAATAAATGGCAGAATAGGCTCAATGGGCCAAATGACCTACTCCTGGTTCTGTCTTCTATGTTTCTGTGACGTCATTAAAAAAATCTCATTCACTATTGGCCTTTAGGGAAGGAAACCTGGTCCTTGCCTAATCTGACCCATGTTTGAATACAAATCCACAGCAATGTGATTGACACTTCTTTCTCTGAAGCAACTCAGGCCAGCAGACAATGACAGAACCCCGGAGTGAGCATCACTTCCAAAATAACGTCACCCCTGTTCTCCCCCACTACCAAGGCCACCCCAGTCACCGTTTCCACCCCCACAACCAGCTCCGGCCCTATACCAGGTCCTAACTCTCAGCCTTGCTGAGTTATCACTCAAACTGAGGGGCGAACGATCAGATTCTCAGCAAAGGCCTTACCTTCATCCCCCTCCGTCCACACATCAACAAATTCAATAGGCGTTGTGATGTCAAACTCTTCTGCCGCTTCTGTGCCTGAGCTTTCGAACAGTACAGCACTGGAAAAGGTCTTTCGGCCCACCAAGTCTATGCCAACCATGATACCATTCTAATTAATCCCACTTGCCTATACATGGTTGATATCCCTCTATTTCTTGCCTGCTCAAATGTCTGAGAGTATGTCTTGTAAACATCTGCTTCTAAGCTTCCCTGCATCATGTTCCAGCTACCTACTACCCTCTGAGTAAAAAGAAAGCTTGCCTTGTATATTTCCTTTCCCTTTATCCCCTACCCACCCACCCCCACCCCAGTATTGAAATCTCCACCCTGGGAAAAAGGTTTCAACTATCTTTGCCATCCTTGTCTCTCATTATTTATATATTTCTATGAGGTCCCTCCTCAGCCTCCCAAAGCACAAGCAAGAACAATCCAAATTTGTCCCACCTCTTATAGCTAATAGACTCCAATCCAGCGATCGTCCTGTTAAATCTCGATTGCACCTTCTCCAAACCCTCCACATCCTTCCTACAGAGTCAAAAGGTGTGAGACTGGAAAAACACAGCAGGTTAAGTAGCATACGAGGAGTGGGAGAGTCGACGTTTTGGGTATAAGCTTTTCATCAAGAATAACTTCCAGCATCTGCAGTCCTCACTTTCTCCACATCCTTCCTACAGTGTGGCACCAGAACTGCACAATGGTCATTACATACTGAGTCGAGAGTGTGGTGCTGGAAAAGCACAGCAGGTCAGGCAGCATCTAAGAAGCAGGAGAAGCAACATTTCAGGCATAAACTCTTCATCAGGAATGCAGCACGTAGGCCAAGGGGACTGAGAGATGGGCGGGGTGGGGGCTGGCAGCTGGCAATGCATTAGGTAGATGAAGGTGGGGGTGAAGGTGATAGGTCAGAGAGGAGAGTGGTGTGGAAGGAAGATGGACAGGTCAAGAGGGTGGTGCTGAGTTAGAAGGTTGGATCTGGAACAAGGTGGGGGGAGGGGAGATGAGGAAACTGGTGAAATCCACATTGATCCCATGTGGTTGGAGGGTCCCAAAGCAGAAGATGGGTGGTAAGGGTTTGACAATGGAGGAGGCCTAGGCCCTTCATGTCCTTGGGGGAGTGGGAGGGGGAGTTACTGTTCAGCCTGGTGAAATCCACATTGATCCCATGTGGTTGGAGGGTCCCAAAGCAGAAGATGAGGTGTTCTTCCTGCAGGTGGTGGGTGGTAAGGGTTTGACAATGGAGGAGGCCTAGGCCCTTCATGTCCTTGGGGGAGTGGGAGGGGGAGTTACTGTTCAGCCACGGGGCTGTGGGGTTGCTTTGTGCATGTGTCCTGGAGATGTTCTCCGAAGAGTTCTTCAAGCAACAGATACGGTAAATGACGTGTGTGCTGTAGCAAGAATTGCAAAACCTGTGCCCACATTCCCCCCCGACATTTGCCTCCATCCAATGCTCCAAAGGAACTTTCCACATTCAGAGATTTACCTGCACTTCCACACACTTCATTTACTGTATCTGTTCCTCCTGATGCAGTCTTCTCTACACTGGTGGGACAGGATGCCTACTTGCAGAACGCTTCAGAGAACATCTCTGGGACACATGCACAAAGCAACCTCAATGCCCTGTGGCCAAACACTTGAACTCCTCCTCCCAAAACGCCAAGGACATGAAGGTCCTGGGCCTCCTCCATTGCCAAACCCTTCCCACCCACTATCTGAATGAAGAACGTTTCATCTTCCACCTCGGGACCCTCCAACCACATGGGATCAATGTGGATTTCATCAGTTTCCTCATTTTCTCTTGCCCCATCTTATCCCAGATCCAACCTTCCAAATCGGCACCACCCTCTTGACCTGTCCATCTTTCTTCCTTCCCACTTATCAGCTCCACCCTCCTCTCCGACCTATCACCTTCATCTACTATCATACTCGCTCATGAAAGAAATGTCAATATTTCTGTAACACTCCAGGAGGTTGTGGGTCACATGACCACATTCCCTCCTGTTAATTCAGCAAGCATTGATGCGTTGTGTCACAGCACTGCACAAATGTTTCAAGATGGCAGTGGTGGAGTGGCACTGTTCGGGTTACTGAGCTGGAGGCTAGTCAACATCCGTCTGCTTCTCTTTGTCTTTTTCCTTTTCGCTTTCTTTCTCTAAATCTTTTCTCTTACTTTTTCACCTCGTTTGCAGCGACGGTGGGCCTCACATGGAAAGGTGGACAAAGATGGTGGCATGGGCCCAGACAGGAGTGAGTCAGAGTAAATGATGAAGAACAAGGCATTCAGTGGCAGCAGCAGCAACGCTATGATGAGGCAGATGCAGCTCCATCCTAGCCAGAGGTCTCCCAGCGAGTAGTTCCCATGCCTAACACCCTAGTCCAGACACTCGGGCTGAGCTGAGGCTGCAGGTTTGCGGCCAGGCCCAGGTGCCTGATGGCAGGAGTGACCATGTCACGAATTTGGTCCCAGTGCAGGAACCTCTGGCACTGGCTGCAGTGGTGGGATTGGCCCTGCGTAGACAGATGGCAATGGTGGAGTTGTCGAAATGGCACTGGAGAGTGGAGAGTTTTTCTTCCAGCAGCGGAAGTTTGGTGAAGTGTGGTCACAGCAATGAACTCAATTTCGCAGCAGTGACTCAAGGTGGACCCAGGCCACCTAACTTTATTGAGATAACTAGAAGATGAACCTTATTGTTTTATATTTCTGGTTTTATATTCTGTGTTTTGGATAATTTTCTGTGTTTTAGGAGAGTGACAACACTTTTCACTGCATTTGTCTTAAATACATATGACAATAAATCAAATCAATCAGTAACACCAAGTTTCCAGGAAGTGTTCAAATACCTGACACTAACTTACACAAACTTATGATAATACTGTTAATAAAATAATAGAAAAGAAAAAAAATCATTCATCAATTCTTAAATAGATGATTGTAGACATTGTAGAGATCAATTTATTTACAAGTTGCCCAGGATCTTTTAGATGCTAAACTGCTGTACCTGACATTGTTGAGCCTGGCTCTCTGCTCACGCCTGCCCAGTGTTGTTTCTCATTCAGGAACTCAGTGAGTTTCCATTTTCACTTAAAGACCATGCCTCAGGCCTTTCCTTAGATTCCCTTGCAATTACCATTAAACCAAACCTTGGTTAGTTGTCATACCTGGCAATTTGAAATATTGTGGTTTCTCTTCCCATGGAACAAGTGCTCTATTTGCTTGTCACCTGTCTAGTCTGTTCAAGGTTCTCCCTCCATTGTCCATAGATACTGCACATGGTTTGATTTTGCTGCCTGCTGACATCAGTTATTTTTTTCTTGGATGATTTCATTTGGTGCCATTTTAGCACCATTGTCAAGTGTTGGCCAGTCTGATTCTCCTTTGATTCCCTTTTGGCTTCTTGCCAATTGGCTTGATTGATCTGATTTAAAGCCTGTTTACCTTGTTTCTTTCAAATCCTGAGTTTACTGTCCAAATTAACCAAATCCAGAATATTAACTGTGGTCAGTCCTGCTCTGTGAGCAGTCACCAAATTGTTAATTATGTCCTTGTAATCCTCCTTGCTGGTCTAGGTCTGGTCATACCCATATTACTTCCTGTTTACGTTTCAGGAATCTACCTTTTAAATATAGGTACAGTTTCTAAAGTTGGGGAGGGTACTTCTTTGGCTGCTGAGTTGCAGATATGTCCTAACACCACAGATACCAATTTGTCATAGTACAACAGCATCCTGTACGGCAACATCTATGTATTTTAAAACCAACCCATTCTGCAGCACCAGGGTAGTTCTCGGACATGTGTGCATGCGCGCACGGGCACTTAGCAGCCAGTTTTGATCTGTTCCTTATTTCATAGATAATACTTAATGTATGTGCTTTCCACAGTAACTTTGACTTAGCTCCATCATTTCTCCAGACCAACAGCCAAACATCCCAGTAAGTGCATCCATTGTTGGAGAATCAGTCACCTGTGGCTTCAACATTTATATAACAATACCTTGAACTTCCATTTATTCGCTTGCACATTGCTTGCTGATTGTTACATCTGTACACTATGGTGTGGTGCGGATGGACCCAGAGAATACCATCACAGCACAGGGCTGCTGTGGCAGGAGAACACCAACGTGGCCAGGGTGACTCTCTCCTGGTTCAACTGGTGCCCATCTTAGTACTGAGGTCAATGTACCCTTAACCATCCTTCATCTAAAATTCACTTTCTTTGAACTAAGCCCACTGCCTGCAGTTTCTATTAATCTTTTATCTGTTCATTTATATCCACAACACCTCTTCAGCTTAGTCACACAAGAGTATGGACTCCTGTACTCACAGCTGACCATCATACCACCAAAGTATGATTGGTATTATCAGCAAACCATGCCATAGCACAGTACACATAACACAGCTCCTTTCTGAAATCTACCAACATTTGCTGTCAGTTTTCATGCTTGTAACCTCACAACACGGTCTCTGTGCCTGAATCAGGTTGTGACGACTTGAATGCTGAGAAAGGCCTAAATCTACTGTGGCCTTGTTCCTCCAAAATATCTTGGCGAGAGCACTGCCTCAGCAAAGGGGCAGTCTCTTTCATGCCCTCTGAACTAGAGTAGGATCACTTCTAATTCCTCTAAAAAAAAACAGGTGGAACTAGTGGCTACTTGTTATCCCTCTATTCCTTTCCTATTCATGTATTCCCCCAGGTGTCCCTTGAATGCGGCACATGTCAGTTTCCACCACCTCCTCTGGCAGTATGGTTCCAGGCACTCACCACCTTTTGTGTGAAAAACTTGAAAGTTGAATTATAGGACTTCAAAAGGTGGTTATCTCGAGATTACTACTAGTGCCACGAGCTGGTCAGACTGGAAACAGCAGGATATATAAGAAGGACACGTGGCTGAAAGAAAATGGTGGGAGGGTGTGGGTTTCGGTTTCAGATTCACGGGGCTTTGAGATGGATTCTGGGGAAGGTGGAATTGTACAAACTGGACAGGTAACACCTGGGCAGGACTGAGACTGATGTCGTTGGTGGGGCACTTGCTAAAGTGGTCACTGGAACGCTGACTGCTGACCTTCCTCTCATGATGTCCTGTCTCCTTTCCTCCGAACCTTGCCTGGAAGGAGGGATGGAAACCCTACAATAATGTAATGATGGGGCTAACCATTCCTTAACAGTAGGTTCTTCCACAATACCCTTTACACTGACACTAACGGCGAAGTCCACTCCCAGAATGTAAGCAAGCAATTTCTCAGCACGCTCTGGTGAGATCTAGTGTTATTGTCCTGGGCACAAATAAAACTGTGTTGAAAATTGTATTCCATCTTTACTATTTCTGGCCACAAAATCCCCTAATGCTTTCTGCAATGGCTTCTATACTTTGATGACCCTGGATATTGTGACATTGGTACATTACCTGGTTCAGTCTTGCACAGTCTGCCTTTGATCGTCAGTTTATCTTTGGCTTACTAAAGGAGGCTAGGTACGTTCCCTCCCATATTTGCTTTAAGTGCTCATTGCTGCATGAGCCTGTATAAGATCCTTGAGTTTAGTTTGGCTAACAGCAACAGCATCTATCTGTTCTGGGACAGGGGGTTTGTGATGGCTCTGCTCCTACTTCTAACTCATCAGCCATTTTGTTTGCAATTGGCAGAGTTCCTGAATAATACTGTACTCATGGCCTTGGTCAGTGTAGAAAATAAATTTACATCGGGGTGCAGGCAGCAACTGCTTTCCACCTGCCAAGAACAAAAAAAAACTCTAGCTTCCCATATTGGCAGGAAGTCAGTAAAATTGTTGCACACGTGCATTCTGTGCAAATGGCTGGCCATATACGCTGCAGCGATGAGATCAGCGGTTTGAGTATCCATTTTATCAGGAAGCTTTAGCACTAATTCCACCCAGGCCTATTGGTGTCTATTCTCCACCACGGAGGATCCATCTACAAAAGTATTTTTATGGATGCTTCTGCTCCCCAGGTTTCCTTTAGTGCCAAAACAAAATGGGGCACATATGGTCCCTTGGAATCAGTTCCAGGCCTGAATGGTTGACAAAGTTGATTTTCCACAGGCTGACCGAATAAATACTGTCTGTTCCAGTTGTGCAGTCTGCAAACTACAGAGTCCAGCTAGATTTAAACTTGGCTTCTACATTAAGTTTTTAAACCTACACACAAAAAAGCCAACATTTCTGTAACAGTGGATATAATGGGTATCCTGATCTCACTTTCCATTTCAATCCACTCCCAGATATATATGATTCTGGATAGGAGCAAAAGTAACAGGGTAGTGTTATGGGGGCCTTTAATTTTGCAAATATTGACTGGAAACGCTATAGTCCAAGTACTTTAGATAGGTCAGTTTTTGGCCAATGGGTGCAGAAGGGTTTCCTGACACAGTATGTAGACAGGCCAAAAAGAGGAGGGACCACATTCGATTTGGTACTGGGTTACGAACCCAGCCAGGTGTTAGGTTTGGAGGTAGGTGAGCACTGGTGATAGCGACCACAATTTGATTAAGTTTACTTTAGCGATGGAAAGAGATAGGTATATACCACTGGGCAAGAGTTAGAGCTGGGGGAAAGGCAATTATAATGCAATTAGGCAAGATTTATGATGCATAGAATGTGGAATGAAACTGCAGGGGACAGGCACAATTGAAATGGGGAGCTTGTTCTGTACCTGTCAGGCAGAGAGGAATCATGGTTTACTAAACAAGTTGAATCTCTTGTCAAGAGGAAGAAGGAGACATATGTAAAGATGAAGGCTCAGTTATGGCACTTGAGTGTCACAAGTTAGCCAGGAAGGACCTAAAGACAGAGCTAAGAAGAGCCACAAGGGGATATGAGAAGTCTTTGGCAGATAGGATCAAGGAAAATCTTAAAGCTTTGTATAGGTATGTCAGGAATAAAAGAATGATTAGAGTAAGATTAGGGCCAGTCAAGGACAGTAGTGGAAAGTTGTGCATGGAGTCCAAGGAGATGGAGAGGCACTAAATGAATATTATTCATTAATATTCACACAGAAAAAAGACAATGTTGTTGAGGCAAATACTGAGATACTGGCTATTAAATGAGACAGGATCGAGGTTCAGAAGGTGGTGGTGTTAGCAAATCTGGGAAGTATGAAAAAAGAGATGTCCCCTGTGCCAGATGGGATCTATCCTAGGATTTGCTGGGAAGCCAGGGAGGAGATTGCAGAGCCTTTGACTTTGATCTTTATGTTGTCATTGTCTACCGGAATAGCACTAGAAGACTGGAGGATAGCAAATGCTGTTCCCTTGTTCAAGAAGGGGAGGAGAGACAACCCTGCTAATTATAAACCAGTGAGCCTTACTTTGGTTGTGGGTAGAAGTGTTGGAAAGGATAAGAGATAGGATTTATAATAATCTAGAAAGGAATAAGTTGATTAGGGATAGTCAACATGGTTTTGACAAGGGCAGGTCATACCACACAAACCTTATTGAGTTCTTTGAGAAGGTGGCCAAACAGGTGGATGAGGGTAAAGCAGTTGATGTGGTGTTTATGGATTTCAGTAAGGAGTTTGATAAGGTTTCCCACGGTAGGCTATGGAATAGAGGGTGATTCAGCAGTTGGGTCAGAAATTGGCTAATTGTAAGAAGACAGAGGGCATTGGTGAATGGGAAATGTCCATCCTGGAGTTCAGTTACTAGTGGTATACCACAATGATTTTTTTGGGACCACTGCTGTTTGTCATTTTTATAAATATCCTGGATGAGGGCATAGAAGGATGGGTTAGTAAATTTGCAGATAACAAGTCTGTGGAGTTGTGAACAGTGTGGAAAGATGTTGCAGGTTACAGAGGGACATAGATAAGCTGCAAAGCTGGGCTGAGAGGTGGCAAATGGAATTTAATGTGGAAAAGTGTAAGGTGATTCACTTTGGAAGGAGCAACAGGAATGCAGAGTACTGGGCTAATGATCTCTGTGTCCATGTACATAGATCCTTGAAAGTTGCAACCCAGTTTGATAGGGTTGTTAAGGCGGCATACGGTGTGTTAGCTTTTATTGGTAGAGGGATTGAGTTTCAGAGCCATGAGGTCATGTTGCAGCTGTACAAAACTCTGGTGTGACCACACTTGGAGTACAGTTCTAATCACTGCATTATAGGAAGGATGTGGAAGCACTGGAAAGGGTTCAGAGGAGATTTACCAGGATGTTGCCTGGTATGGAGGGAAGGTGTTATGAGGACATGCTGAGGAACTTGAAGCTGTTTTCATCAGAGAGAAGAATGTTAAGTGGGGACTTAATAGAGGCAGAGCTGAAAATGTGTTGCTGGAAAAGCGCAGCAGGTCAGGCAGCATCCAAGGAACAGGACAATTGACGTTTCGGGCATAAGCCCTGAAGAAGGGCTTATGCCTGAAACGTCGATTCTCCTGTTCCTTGGATGCTGCCTGACCTGCTGCGCTTTTCCAGAAACACATTTTCAGATCTGATCTCCAGCATCTGCAGCCCTCACTTTCACTTAATAGAGGCATACAAGATGATCAGAGGATAAGATAGGGTGGCTAGTGAGACCCTTTTTCCTCTGATGGTAATGGCTAGCATGAGGGGGCATAGCTTTAAACTGAGTAGTGATAGATATAGGACAGATGTTGGAAGTAGTTTTCTTATTCAAAGTAGTAAGGGCATGGAATGCCCTGCCTGCAACAGTAGTAGACTTGCCAACTTTAAGGGTATTTAAATGGTCACTGGATAAACATATGACAAATGGAGTAGTGTAGGTTAGATGGGCTTCAGACTGGTTTCACAGGTTGATGCAACATCGAGGACCAAAGGGCCTGTACTGCGCTGTAATGTTCTATGCTCTATCCTCAGACAAATCCTCAAACTTTGCCATGAGCTCCTTTGTGTTTCATGCTGAATATCAAGCCCCACTATTTTCAAGGTCATCACAAAAGTTAAATATCTTACTGAAGTATGCAAAAGGTCCACGATTTACTCATCTGTCTAGACCCAGTCAAACAGAAAACACCGATTAGGTTTCTGCACTTAATAACAATGACTATTTACTTTAAATAGGTAAAGCCGAGCTGCAGTAAACAACTATGAATTGTTAACATAACATATAAATAGAAAGCAGGAGGAGACAACAGTTTTGCTTCACTTGGAGGTCACCACTGATGATGTCACCTAGCCAGGTAATGAAACATCTGGATATCAAACCTACAGCTCAGCAAGCAAAGCTACACCCCTGTTAACATATCACTAGTTAAAACTCTGACCCCCCTATAAAACATCCCTATACTCAGATCAAAAAAAAGGTATGTCGTGTGGTGGGCAAAGAGAAAAAAGAACGGGAAAGTTAACTCAACGGCCTCCTATCCACAGGATTCACAGATGATCCTTTTGCTTGCTGGACCACCTGTCATCTACACCTGGTCACAATTCCACAAACCAGTTACCTGTGCCAGCCTCAGTACAACTAGCCTTACACCGCTGGTTATAGACAATAGGTGCAGGAGTAGGCCATTCTGCCCTTCGAGCCTGTACCACCATTCATTATGATTACGGCTGATCATCCTCAATCAGTATCCTGTTCCTGCCTTATCTCCAGAACCCTTGATTCCACAATCCTTGAGAGCTCTATCCAACTCTTTCTTAAACAAATCCAGACACTGGGCCTCCACTGCCTTCTGGGGCAGAGCACTCCACACAAACACCACTCTCTGGTTGAAGAATTTTCTCCTCATCTCTGTCCTAAATGGTCTACCCCTTATTTTTAAGCTGTGTTCTCTGGTTCAGGACTCACCCCTCAGCGGAAACATGTTTCCTGCCTCCAGAGTGTCCAATCCTTTAATAATCTTATACGTCTCAATCAGATCCCCTCTCAGTCTTCTAAACTCAAGGGTATACAAGCCCAGTCGCTCCAATCTTTCAACATAAGA
>NC_057714.1:119807887-119831179 GCF_004010195.1 Chiloscyllium plagiosum | reverse complement strand
CCAAAGTGGATAACCATACATTTATCCACATTAAACTGCATCTGCCATGCATCTGTCCACTCACCTAACCTGTCCGGGTCACCCTGTAATCTCCTAACATCCTCCTCACATTTCACCCTGCCACCCAGCTTTGCATCAGCAGCAAATTTGCTAATGCTACTATTAATACCATCTTCTATATCATTAATATATATTGTAAAAAGCTGCGGTCCCAGCACTGATCCCTGCGGTACCCCACTGGTCACCGCCTGCCATTCCGAAATGGAGCCGTTTATCACTGCTTTTTGTTTCCTGTCAGCCAACCAATTTTCAATCCAAGTCAGTACTTTGCCCCCAATACCATGCGCCCTAATTTTGCTCACTAACCTCCCATGTGGGACTTTATCAAAGGCTTTCTGAAAGTTCAGGTACACTACATCCACTGGATCTCCCTTGTCCATCTTCAAAGTTACATCCTCAAAAAATTCCAGAAGATTAGATGATTTCCCCTTCATAAATCCATTCTGACTCTGACCTATCCTGTTACTGCTATCCAAATGTGTCGTAATTTCATCCTTTATAATTGACTCCAGCATCTTTCCCACCATTGAGGTCAGACTAACTAGTCTATAATTTCCTGCTTTCTCTCTCGCTCCTTTCTTAAAGAGTGGTACAACATTAGCCACCCTCCAATCCGCAGGAACTGATCCTGAATCTATCGAACTCTGGAAAATAATCACCAATGCATCCACGATTTCTACAGCCACCACCTTCAGTACCCTGGGATGTAGACCATCAGGCCCTCGGGACTTATCAACCTTCAAACCTAACAGTCTCTCCAACACCAATTCCTGGCAAATTCCTGGTTGAGCAAAGCAAGGAGTGTAAACACCACCTACGTGTTTCAGTGACTTGCTTTTTAAAGATTGCAGCAATTTCTTCCACAAGCAGATCTTTTATCATTGTAGTCCATAAACAAAAATACAGAAAAAAATGTGTACGGTCTCTCCAGGTTATTCACTATCCTGATTTGGAAATACAATCACTGTTCTTTCAGTGTCGCTGGATCAAAATATTAGAACTCCCTCCCTAATAGGGGGGTCTACTTCACACCAAAAGAACTGCAGTGGTTCAAGGCACCCGTTCAGTACCACATTCAAGGGAAACTAGGGATACACAATAAATGTAGTTAGCAAAGCCAAAATTTCAGGAGTGAACAAAATACACTATTTCCAATTTTTCCCCTTTAAATTTACTTTACTGTTAGACTGGAGAATGAGAAAACTATGAACCATCATTTCAGGATTGTACGTCTTTCCATTTGATAAAATCCTTAACTTGTCTCTGTTTCTGCACTGAAAGACCATACTATGTTCCTTGTTATTAGGTAGATGGGCACGTTGTGTGAAGCTGGTAATGGTTCACTGGGAGACTGCCCCAGCCCCGTATGAAGATCAATAGGAAAAAGGGAGATGTGACTTTACATGATGAGGAGAGTGTCCAAGGAACAGGAGAGTCGACATTTCGGGCATGAGCCCTTCTTCAGGAAAGGCTCATGCAGCAATTCCTGAAGAAGGGCTCATGCCCGAAACGTTGACTCTCCTGCTCCTTAGATGCTGCCTGACCTGCTGCGCTTTTCCAGCAACACATTTTCAGCTCTGATCTCCAGCATCTGCAGTCCTTACTTTCTCCTCCATGAGGAGGAGAGTGGCCAATCAAAACTTATGGGTTTAAACTGTCAACCCCTGGTATTAGTGTGAGGGTAGGTGAAAAGGAGATAACAACTTATTAGAAAAACTGTCCCTGGTAAGGGAGACAAGAATGAGCTTGGGCTCAGTGGCAAAAAGAAACAATACCATCTACAAAACTGTTGGAATCCTGCACAGCAGAAAGGCATAAGTGTGGGAAGAGTTAGCAGAAGGCAATATAGGCCATATCCTCAACACTATTGCCAAATGCCTCATGCAATAGGAATAGAGACAAAAACAATCTGGATGCTCAAATCCAAAGTAGACAGGCAGGAGGCTGGAAGAACACAGCAAGCCAGGCAGCATCAGGAGGTGAAGTAGTCAACATTTTGGGGAATGCCTTGGACGTTAAAGATTTTCTGCATCAGGAACATTTCAACTCAGCTAGTGACCTAGGTTCAGGGGCATGGTGCGCAAGATGAGGGATTGGGCAGCTGAGAAAATAAAGTATGGAAGATAAAGCCAGGAGTAGTCACTTACAAAGGGAGGAAGCCCATGTGTCCAGAGGCTTTACTCTTACTGTGGATCATCTAGTTATCTGTGTCACTACCTGCTACGCTGCTGTTATATGAGCAATGAGTCGCAGATGTCTTGTTTAAATGTCATTTATACAGTGCAAAAAAGGAAAACACTCCAGAGACAGTAAAAATGACAGACAGTGCTCTGCACCTATAGCAGCCTACACATAACACCCTTTTCTTTCCCAACCAACATTAGATTTGGGTCAGTTCTGCTTTGTGTTAAGAATGTGGGTCTCCTGTGGCAGTTTCCTTACCTCTGCCAGACCAACTCCCACTGATTCCAGTTGAGCAGGGAATTAGTCTTGAAATCAACTAAGGGTCTATGCCCTTGAAAACTGTGACTTTAATTAATTTTCTGCCTCAGGTAGGTTCCATAGCTACTAACAAGTCCTGCTCGTTTCCCAACCGTGATGAAAACATAGTTCGAAGTGTCTATTTTGTTGTATGCCTGAATCTCCATTATCAACATTGTTCATCTGGAGCAGCTGAAGAATTCTCTCTATCATTTTTGTTCAGATCAGCATTGAGAAATTCTGAAGTTGTATTTAAAATTTCTAACAAAAAAAAAGTTGTTCATTATTCTCTTTGAGGATTTTGGCACTTATTCAAATTCTTTTGGTAGCAGTAGCGGCAGGGGGTTGGTCAAAGTTCATCATCTAGGTCATGACTTGCATCATCATCTTCCTCTGGCACCATGGAAATGAAGAGCCTCATTCCAATAGGAAGATGGTCAGTTAGTCCAGCCAGCTGGGTGATAAAGGTGAATTCTTCCAGCTCCTGCCGAGAGGGAAAAAGAAAAATCAATAAATTTGAATAACTTCAGTCAACAAATCAGGATACATTATTCAGAATTGTAGGTAATTTATAGTACACTTTAAAAACTTCATTCATGGGATGTGAGCATCAAAGCCAGAATTGACTGCCCATTGGCAATTGACCTTGAGGTGATGAATCACTATTACAGAATCAGATGTACAGCACAGAAACAGACACATCAGTCTGACTCATCCATGTTGACCAGAAACCCTAACCTAATCCAGTCCCATTTGCGAACACTTGGCCCATATCCCTCTAAACCCATCCTACTCATATGCTCATCCAGATGCCTTTTAAATGCTGTAAGTGTACCAGCCTCCATTACTTTCTCTGGCAGCTCATTCCATTCATGCACCACACTGTGCAAAAAAGTTGCCCCTTAGGTCCCTTTTATATCTTTTTCCTCTCTCCCTGAACCTATGCCCTCAAGCTCTAGACTCCCCCAAACCAGGGAAATGACCTTGTCTATTTATCCTATCCACGCCCCTCATGATTTTATAAACCTCTAAGGTTACACCTCAGCCTCTGGGAAAACAGCCCCAGCCTATTAACCCCCCCCCCCCCCCCCACCACAGCTCAAATCCTCCAACCCTGGCAACATCCTTGCAAATCTTTTCTGAACCTTTTCAAGTTTCACAACATCTTTCTGATAGGAAGACCAGAATTGCAAGCAATCTTGCAACAGTGGCCTAACCAATATTGTGTACAGCTGCAACATGACCACCCAACTCCTATACCCTATGCTCTCACCAATAAAGGAAAGCATACCAAACACCTTCATTTTCCTGTCCAGGAGCAGCGGGACACAGCAGAGGTGATGTTGGGACCAGGGGGTTGTCAGGAAGGTAAGGACTTAGTATATATTTGGGCAGCGGGGATGACGTCCCTGACTCTTACACTTGCAAGAATTGTGTCCAGCTGCAGCTCTTGTTTGATTGCATGAAGGCTCTAGAGCTGTGGATGGACACACTGTGGAGTGTCCGTGATGCTGAGGAGGTTGTGGATAGCACGTTTAGTGAACTGGTCACACTGCACACCACAGGTTAGAATTGCCGGAGTCAGTGAATGGGTGACCAGAAGGCAGAGAAAGAGTAGGAAGGCAGTGTAGGTGTCCCCTGTGGTCATCTCCCTCCAAAACAGGTATACGGTTTTGGATACTGTTGGGGTAGATGGCTCAACAGGGGAGGGCAGTGGCTGCCAGGATCATGGCACCGTGGCGGACACTGCTGTTCAGAAGGGCAGGAAATAGACTCGTAGAGCCACAGTCATAGGGGGACTCTATTGTGAAGGAATGGGCGACTCTGTGGCCTAAAATGAGACTCTCGGATGGTATGTTGCCTCCCAGGTGCTCGTGTCAGGGATGTCACCGATCGGCTGCAGAGCATTCTGAAAAGGGAGAGTGAACAGCCAGTAGCCGTGGTGCATATAGGCACCAATGATATAAGTAAAAAACGAGGTGAGGTCCTAAAAGCACAATATAGGGATCTAGGAGAGAAGTTAAAAAGGAGGACCTCAAAGATAGTGATCTCGGGATTACTACCAGTACCATGTACTAGCCAGCGTAGAAATGAAAAACAGGCGGGATGAACATGTGGTTTGAGGGATGGTCTAGGAGGGAGGGGTTCAGATCTGTGGGACATTGGAACCAGTTCTGGGTAAGGTGCGACTATTACAAATTGGATGGTCTACACCAGAACCAGACTGGAACTAATGTCCTTGGGGGAGTTGTTGCTACTGATGTTGGAGAGGTTTTAAACTAATGTGGCAAGGGGCTTGGAACCAGAAGAGAAGACTAGTAGACAGTGATGTGGATACTAGAGACTGTAAGGAACAGGATCATGAAGTTAGCATTACCAAGGGGAAGAGTAGGCAGAGAGAAGATGAATGCAAAGGAACTGGTGGCCTGAAGTGCATATGTTTTAATGCAAGGAGAATATTAGTAAGGCAGACGAACTCAGGGCTTAGCAAGTTCGGAGAGGATTTGTAGCTCAGGTTGAGGTTTTGGATGTAGGTTTACTCACTGAGCTGCAAGGTTCATTTCCAGACGTTTTGTAACCCTACTAGGTAACATCTTCAGTGGGCCTCAGGCGAAGCAATGCTGAAAATTCCTGCTTTCTATTTATAGGTTTGGGTTTCTTTGGGTTGGTGATGTCATTTCCTGTGATTATGTTATTTCTTGTGGTGAAGTCACTTCCTGTTCCTTTTCCTCAGAGGGTGGTAGATGGCATCTAACTCTGTTTATTAACAAAGGAACAGGAAGCGACTTCACCACAGGAGATAACATCACCAACCCAAAGAAACCCAAACTTATAAATAGAAACCAGGAATGTTCAGCATTGCTTCACTTGAGGCCCACTAAAGATGTTGCCTAGTAGGGTAACAAAACTTCTGTAAATGAACCTTCCAGCTCAGTGAGCAAACCTAAATCCAGAACTTAGGGCTTGGATTGGTGCCTGGGAGTATGATGTCATTGTAATTAGAGAGACTTGGTTAAAGGAAGGGCATGATTGGCAACTAAATGTTCCAGGATATAGATGCTTCAGACAGGACAGGGAGGGAAGTAAAGGGACAGGGAGGATTTGCATTGCTGGTTAATGATGATGCCATGGCTGTGCTAAAGGAGGACAGTATGGAGAGCTTGAGCAGTGAGGTATTATGGGGAGAGCTGAGAAATAAGAAGGGTGCAGTTACATTGTCGAGGCTGTACTACAGGCTTCCCAACAGTAAACGAGAGGTAGAAGAACAAATAGGTAAACAGATTATGGAAAGACAGAGGCAATAGGATGGTGGTGATGGGAGATTTTAATTTTCCTAATATTGACTAGGATACACTTAGTGTCAGAGGTCTGGATGGGGCAGAATTTGTAAGGAGAATCCAGGAAAGTTTTCTAGAGTAGTATGTCAACAGTCCAACTACAGAAGGGCCATATTAGACCTGGTGTTGGCGAAATGAGCCAGGCCAGGTGGTAGCAGTTGCAGTGCGGGATTTCTTTGGGAACAGTGACCACAATTCTGTAAGTTTTAGAATACTTGTAGACAAAGATGACAGTGGCCCTGAGGAAAGTGTACTAAACTGGGCCAAGGCCAATTATATCAAAATTAGTCATGAGCTGGGAAACATGGATTGGACACATCTATTTGAAGAAAAGTCCAGATTTGATATGTGGGAGGCTTTTAAAGATAGGTTGAAGATAGTGCATGTCACATTGAAAATAAGGGATAGAAAAAGGCAAGATTTGTGAACCGTGGATGACAGGAGAAATCGTGCGACTAGCCAAGACAAAAAGGGAAGTGTACATAAGGTCTAGGCAGCCAAGAACAGAACGGGCTTAAAGGGGTCATGAAATAACTTTAGCGAGCAGAATTAAGGAGAATCCTAAGGCCTTCTATTCACATGTAAGAAGCAAGAGGGTAACGAGAGAAATGGTTGGTCCACCAACGTTTAAGGAAGGAAGGTTGTGTGTTGAACCTGACAAAATGGGTGAGATTAGAGATAGAAGTTCGTTTACTCTGGATCATGTTGACATAAGGGGGGGAGGATGTGTTGGTAGGCTAAAGGAGATTAAGGTGGACAAATCCCCAGGACTGGATGGGATCTATCCCAGGTTGCTGAGGGAGGCACGAGAGGAAATAGCTGGGGCCTTGACAGATATCTTTGTAGCATCCTTAAACACAGGTGAAGTGCCGGAGGACTGGAGAGTTGCTAATGTAGTCCTCCTGTTCAAAAGGGTCGTACGAATATTCCAGGTAACTACAGACCAGTGAGCCTTATGTTAGTGGTGAGAAAGGTGCTGGAGAAGGTACTGAGGGATAGGATCTATTTATATTTGGAAGAGAATGGGCTTATCAGTGATAGGCAACATGGTTTTGTGCGGGGGAAGATTGTGCCTTACCAACTCAAGTAGTCTTTGAGGAAGTGACCAAGTTGATAGATGAAGGAAGGGCTGTAGATGTCATATACATGGACTTTAGTAAGGCATTTGATAGGGCTCCCCATGATAAACTAATGGAGAAAATGAAGTCACATGGTGTGCAGGGTGTTCTATTTAGAGGATAAAGAACTGGTTGAGCACCAGGAGACAGTAGTTGTAGTTGTTGAAGGGAGTTTCTTGAAATGGAGAAAGGTGACCAGTGGTGTTCCACAGGGATCAGTGCTGGGGCCACTGTTATATGTGATGTACATAAATGATCTGGAAGAGGGTCTGATCAGTAAGTTTGCAGATGACACAAAGATTGTTAGAGTAGCAGAAAGCGTAGGGGACTGTCGAAGAATACGGGAGAGTATAGATAGACTGGAGAGTTGTGCAGAGAAGTGGCAGATGGAGTTCAATCCAGGCAAATGTGAAGTGATGCAGTTTGGAAGGTCTAATTCTAGAGCAAACTATACTGTAAAAGGAAGAACCTTTGGAAAAGTTGATTAGCAGAGAATTTTGGGAGTTCAGGTCCATTGTACCCTGAAGGTGGCTGCACAGGTAGATTGAGCAGTTAAGAAAGCATATGGTATGCTTGCCTTCATCGAACGGGGTATTGAGTATAAGAGCTGGGAGGTCACGTTAAAATTGTACAAGACTTTGGTTTGGCTGCATTTAGAATACTGTGTACAGTTCTGGTTGCCACATTACCAAAAGGTTGTGGACGCTCTGGAGAGGATGCAGAGGTTTACGAGGATGTTGTCTGATATGGAAGATGCTAGTTATGAAGAGAGTTGAATAGGTTAGGATTGTTTTCATTAGAAAAAAGGAGATTGAGGGGGGACCTGATTGAGGTCTACAAAATCATGAAGGGTATAGACAGGGTAGATAGAGTTAAACTTTTTCCCAGGGTGAAGGATTCCCAGGGTGAGAGGTCATGTGTTCAAGGTGAGAGGAGAAAAGTTTAAAGAGGATACACGTGGAAAGTACTTTACACAGAGTGGTAGGTCCCTGGAACACGTTGCCAGCAGAGATAGTACAGGCAGGCCTGGTAGATTCATTTAAGGTCCATCTGGACAGATACATGAGTCGGGGGTGGGGGGGAAGACAGCAGAGGGATATAGATCCTTAGGAATTGGGCGATAGGTTTAAACAGTGGATTTGGATTGGCACACGCTTGGAGGGATAAAAGGCCTATTCATGGGCTGTAAATTTTCTTTGTTCTTTATTACTATCCCAACTAACTGCGACTCTACTTTCAAGGAGCTATGAACCTGTACTTCAAGATCTTTGTTCAGCAACACTCCCCAGGACTTACCATTAAGTCCTGCTCTGATTTGCTTTTTCATAATGCAGCACCTCACATTTATCTAAATTTAACTCCATATGCCACTTCAGCCCACTGGCCCATCTGATCACGATCCCATTGTATTCTGAGGTAACTTTCTTCACTGTCCACTACACCTCCAATTTTGGTATCATCTTCAAACTTACTAACTATAGCTCCTGTGCCCCTATAGCTCCAAATCATTTATATAAATGATGAAAAGCAGTGGATCCAGCACTGATCCTTGAGATACACCACTGGTCACAGGCCTAGATTCTGAAAAGCAACCCTCCACCACCACCCAGTCTTCTACCTTCGAGCCAGTTTTGTATCCAAATGGCTAGTTCTCCCTGTATTCTCGGAGATCTAACCTTGCTAACCATTCTCCCATGAGGAACTTTGTCAAAATCAATATATCACGACCACCATTCTAGCCTGATCAATCCTCTGTTACTCCTTCAAAAACCTCAATCAAGTTTGTGAGAATTCTGAACTGCTGCATCCAATGTATTTGATGGCTTGCTGCATGCAGCGAGGGAGCTCTGGATTTTGATCCAGTGAAGGAATGACAATTACTGTTGATCAAGATAAGTGGTTTTTCTGTGCTGCCCTTGTTCCTCTAGCTGCTGGAGGCGGTGGTCTTGGAAAGCACTGTTAAAGGAGCTTTGGCAGGTTGCTGCAGTACTTCCTTGTATATAGAACACTGCTCCCATGTGAATGTTTAAAGTGATTAAGCAGTATGTTTTGTCCTGAATGGTGTTGAGTTTTGAGTGAAAGCAAATAATGAGGATGACACAGCATTTACAGAGGAAAAGTGAGATAGAGAGCAGGCAGAAACTTGTCAGATGGAATAAAATGTGGGGAAAAGAAAGAGTATGCACTTTTTCAGGAAGAATAGAAGAGCTGAATGTAAATGGAGAAAGACTGCAGGAAGCTACAGCACAGAGCTGGGGAAAGCTAGCAGCAGTTTCAGCTGGTAATAGGGAAAACAAATGGAACATTGTTTTTTTTTCCCCAAATGGATTTTAAACAAGCGGTCTAGTGAAAAGGTTAATAAAGGATTTTGAACTAGCAACACTGAAAGAACAGCGATTATACGTCCAAGTCAGGATAGCGAGTAACTTGGAGAGACCGCATCTTTTATTTTTCTGTATTTTTGACTGAACTATAATGAGAAGTTAAAAATCACAACACCAGGTTATTGTCCAACAGGTTTAACTGAAAGCACACTAGCTTTCAGAGCGACGCTCCTTCATCAGGTGATAGTGGAGGGCTCAATCCTAACAGAATTTATAGCAAAACATTTAGTGTGATGTAACTGAAATTATACATTGAAAAATTGATTGTTAAGCCTTTCATCTGTTAGAATACAGTGATAGTTTCACTTCTTTCATGTGTAAATCACTAAAGCTTTTTTTTAAAAAAGTTGCATTCTCGGGTTAGCTGTTAACAGTGGTGATAGCTAGACAATATGTTGAAGGTGTTGGCCCCCTGTGTTCTCCGTCTATGCCATGATGATTAGATTGATTCTAATCTAAAAAGTGAGATAACAGAGTTTTACATAAATTCATGCAGTTTTTGAGCAAAGTACAATGTAAACCCTGCAAGTACAAATTCACCCCACAAAATGTGTGCATGTGGGTGTGTGTGTTGCGAGTGCGAGAAAGTGTATGTGCGTGTGTGTAGTGAGTGCAGAGTGTCTTAAGTCTGTGAGGGGGTGCATGTGTGGGAGAGAGCGTGAGAGAGCGTAGGAGTATCTGTGTGTGCATGTGTACAGTGCAATGGTGGTCAGCTGTAATGTGACATGAACCCAAGGTCCCGGTTGAGGCCCTCCCTATGGGTACCGAACTTAGCTATCAGCCTCTGCTCGGCCACTTTTCTCTGCTGCCTGTCCCAAAGTCCACCTTGGAGGATGGTCACCCGAAGGTCCGAGGCTGAATGCCCTGAACCGCTGAAGTGTTCTCCAACTGGAAGGGAACAGTCCTGTCTGTTGATTGTTGTGCGGTGCCCATTCATCCGTTGTCGTCATATTTTGTGGGGTGAATTTGTACTTGCAGGGTTACATTGTACTTTGCTCAAAAACTGCATGCATTCATGTAGAACTCTGAGCATTTGGGATGCAAAGGAATTAGGAGTGTGAAGGGATAGCCTCAGTTGCAGGGTCCACATTGGTACCAATGACATAGATAGCAAGAGGAAAGAGGTTCTGCTGAGAGAATATGAACAGCTATGGGCTAAATTAAAAAGCCAGAACCAAAAAAATGTATTAACCTATGGATTCCTATCTGAACTATGAGCAAATTGGCACAGCGTCAACAACATTAAAAAGAGATACAGGCCTCACCAACATCCTGTACAATCTCAACATGACATCCCAACTCTTATACTCAAAAGGTTCAACAAGTGAAGGCAAGCTTGCTAAATGGCTTCTTAACCACCCTGTCTACATGTGACACAATGTCAAAGAATTGTGTGTCTGAATCCCTAGGTCTGTCTTTACAAGCCCTGTCCTTTTTTGTTTTACAAAAATACAGTACCTTGCATTTATTCAAATTAAACTCCATCTGTTAATCCTCAGCCTTTTCATTCAACTGACCAAAATTTCCCTGAATTCTTCTTCACCATCCATTATACCACCAATCTTGGTGTCATCCACAAACTTACTAACTATGCTTCCAGACCAGATGGACTATATCTGATACATCTGAAGGAGATAGTGGAGGAGTATGCAGACACACGGGGGTCTTCCTCAGTTCTAAGGAAGGGTCACTTGACTTGAAACATTACACTTATTTCTCTCCACAGATGCTGCCAGACTGCAGAGCTTTTCCAACAATTCCTATTTTTGTTTCTGATTTACAGCATTTGCAGTTCTTTCAGTTTTTATTTAATTAAGGGGAGGTCATGCCTGCCAAATGTGTTAGAATTCTTTGAGGAGTAAATTAGCACGTTAGACAAAAGAGAGTCAGTGGACACAGTCTATTTGGATTTCTGGGAGGCCTTTGATAAGATGCTGCACAGGAGCCTTCTAAGAAAGATAAGAGCCCATGGTGTTAGGAGAAAGGTACTGGCATGGATAAAGGACTTGCTGACTGGCAGGAGGGGGAGACGATGGATAAAGGGATTTTTGCAGGATGGCAGCTGGTAATTAGTGGAGGTCCTAGTAAGAGTCAGAGCTGGGACTACAACTATTCACATTATATATTAACCATCTGGACAAAAGGAACGGAGGGCATTGTTGCTAAGTTTGCAGATGACACAAAGATAGGTGGTGGGACAGATAGTGTTGAGGAAGTGGTGAGGCTGCAGAAGAAGTTGGACAGACTAAGAGAGCAAGCGAAGGAGTGGTAGATAGAATACAATTGGGAAATTATGCATTTCAGTAGGAAGGGTAGACTATTTTCTAAAGGGGAAAGGCTTCATAAATCCAAGGCTTGACAGGACTTAAGAGTAATGGTTCATGATTCTCTTAAGGTTAACATGCAGGTTCACTTGGCAAATGCAATCTTAACATTCATTTCAAGAGGCCTTGGGAAAAAAAAAGTAGCGATATACTGATGTTGCAGAAAGCACTGATCAGATTACATTTGGAATACCATGAGCCCCGTACCTAAGCAATGATATCCTGGTATTGGAAAGAATCCAATTTACAAGAATGATCCTCAGTATCAAGGGTTTGTCACGTGAAGAGTGGTGGACGACTCTGGGCCTACGTTCTATGGAGTTTAGGAGGTTGAGGGAGGGGGGTTCTGACTGAAACTTACAGAATACTGAGATGCCTGCGTAGAATGGATGTGGAGAAGATGTTTTCATTAGGAGAAACTAGGGCCTGATGGCACAGCCTGAGAGAAGAAAAAATGAGGGAGAGTTTCTTCAGTCAGAGAAGAATTTCTTCAATCTGCAGAAATCATTGCTGCATAAAGCTGTGGAGACCAAGTCATTGAGTGCATTTAAGACAGATATGGATAGGTTCTTAATAAAGTAACAGGATCAAGCAGAAGAATTAGGTTGAGGAACATATTAGCTGAAAATGTGTTGCTGGAAAAGCGCAGCAGGTCAGGCAGCATCCAAGGAGCAGGAGAATCGACATTTCTGGCATGAGCCCTTCTTCAGGAATGAGGAAAGTGTGCCAAGCAGCTCTGATCTCCAGCATCTGCAGTCCTCACTTTCTCCTTGAGGAACATATTAGCCATGATCAAATAGCGGAACAGACTCAGTGGGCTGAATGGCCTAATTCTGCTCCTCTATGTTATGACTTTATGGGAAGAGAATATTAATTGAGGGGAAGTCTTGTTAAAACTATACAATGTATTAGTCAGACCACAGCTGGAGTACTGTGAACAGTATTGGGTGCTCTATCCAGGGAAAGATATATGGAGATTAGAGGCAGTCCAGAGAAGTTGCCCTTGGTTGATTTAAGGTTTGAAGGGATTTTCTTAAGCGAAGTTGAGTTGGTTGGGCTTGTACTCATTGGAGTTTAGAAGAATGCAGAGACCTTATTGAAACATAAGATTATTAGGGTGTAGGAAGTTGTTTCCTCTTGTAGTATAGTTTAGAACCAGAGACCATTATCTCAAAATAAGGGATTGTACATTTAAGACAGAGAAGGATCATTTTCTTCTTTCAGAGAATACTGAACTTGTGGGAATTCTTAATTGCAAAAAACTCTTGAGGCTGTGCCATTGAATATATTCAAGGCCAACATGGACAGATTTTTAAAATCAGAGCAGTTCAGGCAGCATCCGAGGAGCAGTAAAATCGACGTTTCGGGCAAAAGCCCTTCATCAGGAATGAAACGTCGATTTTAGCGCTCCTTGGATGCTGCCTGAACTGCTGTGCTTTTCCAGCACCACTCTGGTTTCCAGCATCTGCAGTCATTGTTTTTTACCTAGATTTTAAAAATCAGTAAGGGAACTGAGCATTACAGACATATAGTAAATAGAGTTGAGGATTACTAAATTAGCTGCAGTCTCATTGAATGGCCTACTCGTGCTCCTATATCTTATAGTCTTGTGGAATGTTGGTGGCAGTGCGCTCATCCAGGCAAGTTGGAATTTTGTTACATTCCTGACTTGTGCCTATATATAAAGGCTTTAAAAAAGTTAGGAGGTGAGTTACTCATCATTCTTGTGGGCACAATTATTTGCTTGGCCCAGTTAACAGTCAAAGCCATTCAGTTGCAGGAAGAAAAGTGCTGTGAAGAGTAGCTTTCTGTGTTGTCTACATTCAAGTGTGAACATTGAAAAACATGGCTTCAGAACCAGTGAAGCAAGTGTTGATCATCCTATAAATGAGCTTTGAAGATTAAATGTCACTGATTGACAGTACTAAAAAAATTGCATTTACGTGTCATGCAATAAAGGTTCCTGGAACATTATCAAAAATATTTCTGTCAATGAGCTATCATGTGACAAACCTTTTGTTTAAGATGGAAGTTTTAAAGGAGCATACTGCAGGAGGAAGGGAAGTTACAGAGATTTAGGAAGGAAATTTCAGACCAAGAAAGCTGGAAGTACAACCACCAGAAATGGAATGTTGAACATTTGAAATGCAAGATCTTGTCAGCTTGCAGGGCTGTTTCAGAGATGATGAGGAGAGAAGCCATGGGGGAATAGGAGAGGATGAGAATTTTAAATTGCGGCATTGCCAAACCAATCTAAGTCAGTGAGCCCAAGACTGTTGGGTGAATGGAACTGGGAGATAAGAGTACAGATAGGTCATACTCACAGTAATCACTCCTTTTGCAACAGTGTCTTCCCGATACAGCAAATAATCAATCCTACGTCCACCTCCTACACTTCTGGGCTCTGTGTTGTTGACAGCAGGATTGACAGGAAATTCCAGGTATTGTTTCCTCAATTCTTCAATCTCTAAAGCTCTGAAAAGATTGAAGATGTGTGTTTAAACCTGGGATCATTCATTTTGTAATCTTCTAGCAACGTGCCGGTAATTATGCACGTTCTCCCTGCGTCTGAGAGAGTTTCTGCTGGGTGCTCTGGTTTCCTCCCACAGTCCAAAGATGTACAAGTTAGGTAGATTGGCCATGCTAGATTACCCAGTGTTCAGGGATGTGTAGGTTGGATACCTTAGCATGGGAAATGTAGGGATAAGGTAGGGGATGGGTCTGGGTCGGATGATCTACAGAGGGTTAGTGTGAACTTGTTGGGCCAAATGGCCTGTTTCCACACTGTGGGGATTCTAAAAATAAAAAAGAAATGCTGAACATAAATTCAGTATGGAAATAGCTCAAAGTCAGTCATGCAAACCGAACTATTTAAAGCTGCATTTATTAAGAAATTGGAAGGCCAAATTTGCATTTATAGCATCTTTCACAATGTACTGAACCACATTACAACAACATATCAATGGCAAGATCCCATAACATAGCTATACAGTCGCCCTGTCAATCCTGCAAGTCCTCCTTACTAACATCTAGGACTAGTGCCAAAATTGGGAAAAATGTTGCGCAGACAAGTCAACCCACTGGTGATCACATTCCATTCTCCCTTGGCTGATGAATCTGTACTCCTTAACATTGAGCAACTATTGGAGGAACTGTTGAGGGTAGTAAGGGTGCAAAATAGAATGGGAGATTTCAATATCTACCATCAAGGGTTGCTTGACAGCAGCATTACTGAATGGATTATAAGAGTGTAACTACTGGATTGGGTCTGTGGCAGGTGGTGAGGGAACCAAGAAAAACATATGATCTCATCACCAATATGCAGGCTACAGATGCATCTATCCATGACAGTAATTAGCCAGATATGCCAAGTGGATGATATATCTTGACCTTCTCTAGTAGTCCTCAGCATCATCAATGCCAGCCTTCAACTAATGCAATTCACTCCACGTGATATCAAGAAATGGATACTGCAAAGACTATGGGCCCTGACAACATTTTAGCAGTAGGATTGAAGATTTGTGCTCCAGAACCTGCCGCGCCATGAGCCAAGCAGTTCCAGTATAGTTACTATGCAGACATTTGCCCGACAATATTGAAAATTGCCGAGGTATGTTCTGTACACAAAAGGTGCGACAAATCCAACCAACCAATTACTGCCCCAGTTTAGTTTTGATCATCAGTAAAGCAATGGAAAGTGGCATCAATAGAGCTGTCAAGCAACACCTGCTCAACATTAGCCTGCACATTGATGTCCAATTTGGATTCTGCCAGGGACACTCATGGTTGTAGTAGTTGGTCAGTCATCTCACTGCAGGCGTTCTAGGCCTAACTATCTTTAGCTCCTGATCTCATTGCAGTTTGGTTCAATCAGAAAAAAAAAATCAATAAATTCCAGAGTTGAGGTGAGAGTGATAGCCTTTGATATCCAGGTTGCATTTGACCAAGTGTCACATCAAGGAGCCCCAGATCAACTGGAGTTGGGAGCAAACTCTCCTCTGGTTGGAGTCATACCTGACACACAGGAATATTGGGGTGGTTGTTGAAGGTCAGTCATTTAAGCTCCAGGACATCTCTACAGGAGCTCTTCAGTATAGTGTCCTAGGCCCAACCTTCTCCAAGTGCTTCAATGACCTTCCTATGTCAGAAGTGGTGATGTTCACCTTGATTGTATAAAAGCTCAGCACCATTAGAGACTCCTCAGATACAGAAGCAGTCTATATTCAAATGCAACAAGATCTGGACAAGCAGGTTTTGGCTGACAAGTGGCTAGTAATGTTTGTGCCACACAAATGCCAGGCAAGATCATCTCCAATAAGAGAAAAATCTAACCCTTGACAATCAATGGTATTTCCACCACTGAATCAATATCCTTGGGGTTACCATTGATCAGAAACTCAAGTGGACTTGGCAAATAAACACTGACTACAAAAGCAGGTCAGAGGCTAGGAATACTAAGGCATCAACCGACTCCCTAGAGTCTGTCCATCATCTACAAAGGGAAAGTCAGGAGTCTGATGGAATACTCCTCAGTTGCCTGGGTGGGTGCAGCTTCAAAAACACTCAAGACACTTGACACCATCCAATTCAAATCAGCCTGCATGACTGACACCACATCCACTCACTCCGCCACCAACACTCATAAGATGTACTGCACAAAAATCAAAGATTTTTAGACAGCACCTTCAAAATTTACCACTTCCATCTAGAAAGACAAGAGCATTACAGACATGGGAACACCACCATCTTCAAGCTCCCCTCCAATGCACTCAGCATCCTGACTTGGAAACATATTGCCATTCTTTCACTGTTGTTGGATCAAATTCCTGGAATTCCCTCCCTCAGGGCATTGTGGGTCAACCTCGAGCACATGACTAACAGTTCAAGGAGACAGCTCACCATCAACATCATAAGGGCAACTAGGACTGACAATGGGTGCTGGCCAGCCACCAATGCCCATGTCCCATGAATGAATAAAGAAAATGTGGCATCCAATGCATGCAAAGTCCAGTCCCACAAACAAACAGCAGTGAGATAAATGGTCAGATATTTATATTTAAACATTCGCTAGGAGCTAAGAAGCACTTTCTATTCCCGTGAAACTTGGCAGAAGATCGGTTTGTTTGTCTAAGATAGCAGATGTTGGTTTAATGTCATATTCAAAATATGGCTTCTCCAGGAAAACTGTACTGCCAAAGTACTCGCCATCTGACAGTGCAGAACAGCTCAGTGCACAGACACTTACGTACTACAACTGAATGAAAAAAACCTTCTGATTAAAAGGCAAATGTCTCACCCAGTGAGCCACATTTGGCACTCAAGTGCAGAGAATTTTGCAATTGAGTCCAGTTCTATTGTTTGTTCACGCCATCTCATGCCCATACTCACCGCTGCAAGCTTTCTGGGCTCTTCACTGGATCTTCATACATGGTTCTTTGTTGCAACAGCGTACCTAAGCAAAAAAGATGGGACAAATCTTTTATTATATAAGGATATCCGTGGCTAACAACTTTCTTTGTGGATCCTTTTAGATAATCTGTTTGCAACAAGACGACCATGGGATAATTGCCCAGGACAGTCAGACCACTACCTTGAAGAGACTTGGGATGTTAATAACTCCTTGGGATCCCATGGGACAGACCTACTGAAGACCTATTCAATCCAAGTTGAATGGTAAAGATTAGATCTTTGATGAAGTTGGTTTTAAAATTTTGATTTCTTCCAAGAACACAGAAACTGGACTAAGCTATTCACCCATAACAACTTACACAGTACATCAGCCCTTTAATGCAGTAAAATGCCCCAAGGCAAGACATGGGAGTTGTATCAAAATTTGATTGTCATAAATGGGAGATGTTTGGTTGGATATCGGTGGCACAGTGGTTAACACTGCTGCCTCAAATCATCAGGGACCCAGGTTTGATTCCAACCTCAGGCGACCATCTGTGTGGAGTCTACACATTCTCCCAGTGTCTGTGTGGGTTTCTTCCGGATGCTCCGGTTTTGTCCCACAGACCAAAGGTGTGTGGGTTAGAAGGATTGGCCATGTTAAATTCAGAGTTGAGTGTGTATTGCTGGAGAAGCACAGCAGGTCAGGCAGCATCTGAGGAGAAGGAAAATCGACATTTCAGGCCAGAGCCCTTCATCAGGAATGAGGCAGGTAGCCTTGAGGGTGGAGAGATAAATGGGAGGGGAATGGGGCTGGGGAGAAGATAGCTGAGAGTGAAATAGGTGGATGAAGGTGGGGTAAAGGTGATAGGTCAGAGAGGAAGGTGAAGCGGATAGGTGGGAAGGAAGATTGACAGATGGGACAGGTCATGAGGGCAGTGCTTTGTTCTTGGGAAGGGAAGCAGAGTGCCTGATGGGGGGTCGCAGAGTCCCCTATCTTGCACAGGGATGGGTCTGGATGAGATGCTTTTTGGACTTTTGGTAGAGAATTGAAGGGCCAAATGACCTCTATCTGCACTGTAGGGTTTCTATAATCAAAAGATTGATCAAAAACATAGGTTTAAAGAAGAATCTTAAAAAGAAGAAAGAAAGTGATAGTGAGGCAGTGATGTTTACAGATGGAATTGCAGAGCTCAGGACCTTGGCAGCTGAGGTTACCGCCCATGTACTGGAGGAGTGCAGGTGTCGGAGAATTTTAGGGAGGGTAGAGTCCAAGAAGGGATTTTAAAACAAAAAATGAAAATTTTGAAATTAATGCTTTTAACATTTTCAAGTTAGACAGAACAGTGTGATGGGTGAACTGATGTTGGAGAGAGACCAAACATGGATAGATTTTCAGATGCTCTTATATTTATGAAGGAGAAAGATGGGATGCTCAGAGTACATTGGAAGTGTTAAAGGTAACAAACCATAATGAGGGTTTCAGTAGCAGATAAGCTGGGATCCATGGAGTTGGGTGAAAAGCAGCAGTCATAGTAATGGAAACAGAATCACAAATACCTGGAAAATCTCAGCAGGTCTGGCAGCATCAGTGGAGAGAAAGAGTTAACATTTCAGGTTCAGTGACCCTTCTTTGAGAACTGAGTGTAGCTGAGAAGAGGTTGGCATATGTGCCAGAGAGAGGGTGGCTGGGAGGAGGGGGAAAAAGAAACAAAAAGAGTAAACGATAGGTGGAGATGGAGCCCAGATAGAGTGAAAAAAGAGCTGCATTAACTCCCTTACACAGTCTGGCCTACATGTGACTCTAGACCCAGAGCAAGGTGGTTGACACTTGCAATGGCCTGGCAAGCCACACAGTTCAGGAAAATTTGAAATAAACAAATACTGACTTTACCAGGAAGACCCACACCCCTTAAAACAACAAATAAAATTAGGAGTCACATTTAGAAAGAAGGCAAACAGAACTAGTTTTAGTTTGGGAAACTTGGTCAGTATGGAATAGCTGAACTGAATGGTCTATTTCTGTGCTTTAAGAATCTATGACAGAGTAAGTTAACAGAGTACCTGTACTAACCTATGACTCCAGGTTTCTCTCTACCCGGTCCAGAACAGCAGGGATCTTTATATATTTGGAGTATCTGGTGCTGCTGTTCCAATTGGTCTTCTGGAAGAAAAAGTAGTAGTTAAAGGTGTTATTCAGTTAGCATCACCCAGTCCAAGTAGAATCCTCAAATGGCCTCAGGATGGAGTAGATTGGAGTTGAACTACTTTAGCATTCAGCTTTAATACAACAAAATTAGATAACCTTCTTTTAATTTTCCAGATAAGACTGTCTAATAATAATAAGACCAGATACTTCTGCATAGATCAAGGCTAAAACCTGGGTTCTTCCAGCACAACTTTAGATTTTACTAACACCGGCTAAATAAAAATAACCATCAGCTGAATTGTAGTTTAAAACCTAGCAAGTTCAGTAACACCTTACTCATCTAATAATGTCCTAGAGTCAAAGTTGTACAGCATGGAGACAGGCCCTTTGGCCCAAACTGGTCAATACCAACCAAAATGTCCATCAACACTAATCCCATTTCTCTCAACTTGGCCCATATTCTTCTAAACCTTTCCTACTCATGTCTTCATCCAAATGCCTTCTAACATTTGTTAATATACTCGCCTCAACCACTTCTGCTGGCAGCTCATTCCATATGCATACCACATTCTCTTTTAAAAAAAAAAGGTTGCCCCTCGGGTCCCTTTTATTCTGTGTCCTATAACCTTAAACAGATGTCCTCTAGTCCTTGATTCCCCAGCCCTGGGAAAAAGATGGAATGCATTCACCCTATCCATGCCTCTCGTTATCTTATACAGTTCTATATAGTCCCCCCATAGTCTCCTACACAGTAAAGAAAAAAGTCCTAGTTTGTCCAACCTCTCCCATAACTCAGATCATTGACTCCAGGCAATATCCTTGTAAATTTCCTCTGCACTCATTCTGGTATAATAACATCCTTCCTATAGCAAGGTGACCAAAACTGAACACAATACTCGAAGTGTGGCCTCACCAATATCCTGTACAACTACAACATAACTTCCCAACTTCAATACTCACTGCCCTGACTGATGAAGGCCAGTGTGCCAAAAGCCTTCTTCACAGCCCTGTCTAAATGCCCTGTATCAAAGTGAACTTGCAGTCATTAACCAAACTGGTGCATCTCATCCCATACAAATTGGTCACTGCCTAAGAAGTGGTCAAGTGAATCACTGAAAAGCAAAGTGACCTATCATCTTCATCCCCACCTCTATCCACCTATTGTACTCTTGGCTACCTTCTCCCCAGCCCCACTCCCCTCCCATTTATCTCTCCAACTCAGAGGCTCCCTGCTTTTATTCCTGATGAAGGCCTTTTGCCTGAAACATCGATTTTCCTGCTCCTCGAATGCTGCCTGACCTGCTGTGCTTTTCCAGCACCACTCTAATCTAGATCCAAAGTGATCAGAAGGCAGCCCTCATCTTCTATGGTAGTAAAAGCACAAATTACAAGTGATATACCCAGAACAGGAATTCAAATTTACATTTGTAGTGAACAGTCCGCACAGATGATTAATTACAACAAAATACTGACATAGCATCTTGAACATAATAAAAATGTATCAAAGCATTTCACTGGACATAAAACAAAAGTATGACACCAAGTCATTTGAGGAGATTTTAGATTAGATAACCAAAAGCTTGGTTAAAGAGGTACACTTTAAGCAGCATCTTGTAGGAGTTAGATAAACAATAATGTTTAGGGGGTATTCCACAGCTTAGTGTCTAGGCAACTAAAAGCAGAGCCACAAATATTAAAATATTATAATTTGGTATGTACAAGAGACCAGAATTAGAGTAGTACAGATATCTTGGAGGGTTACAAAACTAAGGAAAATTGAGAGATTGGAGAGGAAAGGCCAAGGAGGGACTTGTAAACAAGGATCAGAAGTTTAAAAATCAACTTTTGTTTGAACAGGAGTCAACAAAGGGGCAACAAAAACTTGGTTAATGATTTCAGCAGATGAGGTAATACAAATGGGCAAAGTTGGGATAAAGTTACTAAGATGGGAATAGGTAGTAGTACAAATTAGGTAAGATCAATAGTGACACAAAGACTTGACAAATATGGCTAGCCTTTGAATGTTGCGAGGCTAAATTAGCTAAGAAAGGTGACCATGGGTCATTAGCCGTGGAGTGGAGATAATTATTATTTTTCATTGTATGAACAGAAACTTACCCAGTGAACAGTTGTCAAAATTGAAATCCCCACAAAGAACATCAAACACAACCTTTTCTTCCTCACTCCGAGATGTGCTCTGGAAGTCATTGATCCACACGATCATGTGACTGAGTTGACTTTGACGAATGTGACAATCCTCTGCAAGAGGCATACAGACTTGAAACCAGACTCAAAATCACATTTGAATTAGCAGTCTTAGTTTGAAATTTTAAGTATAGGGAAGCTCAATTTTACATATATCAGGAATGATAACCACTCAAATTTTACTTAAGACAATCAAACTCAAAAATCATGTGGCTGGCTGGCCAGCATTTATTGCCCCAGTGGTGAGCTGCTTTCTCGAACTGCTGCACTCCATGCATTGTAGGTAGACTCACATTGCTATTAGGGAGGCATGTCAAGATTTTGATGCAGCGACAATGAAGGAACAATGATATACTTCCAGATCAGGATGGCAAGTGGCTTGCAGGGGAACTTGTAGATGGTGATGTTCAATAATTTCAAATCATAACTTTTAATGTATCAATTTTTCAGACACCACCTGTTGTTCTCAGTTTCATCACATCCATCCGGGTAGGTTTAAACTAGCTCAGCAGGGGGATGGGAACCGGAGGTGTAGCTGCAGTGCACAGGAGGACGAGAGTAGGAAGGATGGACAAGATTTCAGGGTCACCGGAATGTGCTGGCAGACAGCAAACTGGTTTGAAGTGTGTCTACCTCAACGCCAGAAGTATCCGAAATAAGATAGGTGAGCTTGCAGCATGGATAGGTACCTGGGACTTCGATGTTGTGGCCATTTCGGAGACATGGATAGAGCAGGGTGAGGAATGGATTTTGCAGGTTCCTTCATTTAGATCTTTCATTAAAAACAGACAAGGCGGTAAAAGAGGGGGAGACGTGGCCTTGTTAGTCAAGGATAGTATAATGGTGACTGAGAGAACTTTTGATGAGGACTTGTCTACTGAGGTGGTGTGGGCTGAGATTAGGAACAGGAGAGGAGGGGTCACACTGCTTGGAGTTTTTTTATAGGCCTCCGCAGAGTTTCAGGGAGGTAGAAGAGAGGATTAACAAAACAATTCTGAGTAGGAGTGAAAGGAACAGGAACTTTAACTTCCCCAACATTGACTGGAAATGTTATAGCTCTAGTACATCGGATGGATCAGTTTTTTTTCCCAATGTGTACAGATAGGGGAAGCACTAAATAAATATTTTTCAACATTGTTCACTATAGAAAATGAAAATGTTGGCGAGGAAGATACAGAGATAGAACATAGAACATAACAGCACAGAACAGGCCCTTCGGCCCACGATGTTGTGCCGAACATTTGTCCCAGCTTAAGCACCATCCAATTGCCGCTTAAGGTCACCAAAGATTCTGACTCTACCACTCCCACAGGCAGCGCATTCCATGCCCCCACCACTCTCTGGGTAAAGAATCCACCCCTGACATCTCCCATATACCTTCCACCCTTCACCTTAAATTTATGTCCCCTTGTAACACTCTGCTGTACCCGGGGAAAAAGTTTCTGACTGTCTACTCTATCTATTCCTCTGATCATCTTATAAACCTCTATCAAGTCACCCCTCATCCTTCGCCATTCCAACGAGAAAAGGCCTAGCACGCTCAACCTATCCTCGTACGACCTATTCTCCATTCCAGGCAACATCCTGGTAAATCTTCTCTGCACCCTCTCCAAAGCTCCCACATCTTTCCTAAAGTGAGGCGACAAGAACTGCACACAGTACTCCAAATGCGGCCTAACCAAAGTCCTGTACAGTTGCAACATCACTTCACAACTCTTGAATTCAATCCCTCTGCTAATGAACGATAATACTCCATAGGCCTTCCTAATGAAAATAACCCTAATCTACTCAACCTCTCTTCATAGCTAGCGCCCTCCATACCAGGCAACATCCTGGTAAACATCC
>NC_057714.1:119796300-119806962 GCF_004010195.1 Chiloscyllium plagiosum | reverse complement strand
GGCCTGTAATTCCTGGGGTTATCCCTATTCCCTTTTTTGAACAGGGGCACAACATTCGCCACTCTCCAGTCCCCTGGTACCATCCCCGTTGACAGTGAAGACGAAAAGATCATTGCCAATGGTACTGCAATTTCCTCTCTTGCTTCCCACATAATCCTAGGATATATCCCGTCAGGCCGGGGGGACTTGTCTATCCTCAAGTTGTTCAAAATGTCCAACACATCTTCCTTCCTAACAAGTATCTTCTATAGCTTACCAGTCCGTTTCACACTCTCCTCTTCAACAATACGGTCCCTCTCGTTCGTAAATACTGAAGAAAAGTACTCATTCAAGACCTCGGCTATCTCTTCCGACTCAATATACAGTCTCCCACTCCTGTCCTTGATCGGACCTACCCTCGTTCTCGTCATTCTCATGTTTCTCACATACGCATAAAATGCCTTTGGGTTATCCTTGATCCTATCCGCCAAAGATTTTTCATGCCCTCTCTTAGCTCTCCTAATCCCTTTCTTCAGGTCCCTTCTGGCTATCCTGTAACACTCCACTGCTCTGTCTGAACCCTGTTTCCTCAACCTTATGTAAGCCTCCTTCTTCCTCTTTACAAGACATTCAACCTCCCTCGTCAACCAAGGTTCCCTCACACGACCATTTCTTTCCTGCCTGACAGGTACGTACATATCAAGGACACACCGTATCTGTTCCTTGAAAAAGTTCCACATGTCCACGACATCCTTCCCTGACAGCATATGCTCCCAACTTATGCTCCTCAGATCCTGTCTTACAGCATCGTAATTACCCTTCCCCCAATTGTAAAACCTACCCTGTTGCACGCACCTATCTCTCTCCATAACCAAGGTGAAAGTCACAGAATTGTGGTCACCATCACCAAAACGTTCACCCACTAACAAGCTCATCACTTGTCCCGGTTCATTACCGAGTACCAAATCCAATATGGCCTCCCCTCTGGTCGGACAATCTACATACCGAGTTAGATTAGATTAGATTAGATTACTTTACAGTGTGGAAACAGGCCCTTCGGCCCAACAAGTCCACACCGACCCGCCGAAGCGCAACCCACCCATACCCCTACATTTACCCCTTATCTAACACTACGGACAATTTAGCATGGCCAATTCACCTGACCCTGCACATCTTTGGACTGTGGGAGGAAACCGGAGCACCCGGAGGAAACCCACGCAGACACGGGGAGAATGTGCAAACTCCACACAGTCAGTCGCCTGAGGCGGGAATTGAACCCGGGTCTCTGGCGCTGTGAGGCAGCAGTGCTAACCACTGTGCCACCGTGCCGCCCACAAGCTTAGAAAAGCTTCCTGGACACACTGCGCAAACACCGCCCCATCCAATCTACTTAATCTATAGAACTTCCAATCAATATTTGGGAAGTTGAAATTGCCCATGACTACTACCCTGTGGCTTCTGCACCTTTCCAAAATCTGTTTCCCAATCTGTTTCTCCACATCTCTGCTGCTATTGGGGGGCCTATAGTAAACACCCAACAAGGTGACTCCAACTTTGCATCTAGACTGGAAGAGATTGAGGTTCACAAAGAAGAGGTATTAGAAATACTGCAGAGTGTGAAAATAGACAAGTCCTCTCGGCCGGATGGGATCTATCCTAGGATCCTCTGGGAAACAAGGGAAGAGATTGCCGAGCCTTTGGCATCGATCTTCAAATCATCGTCGACAGGAATAGTGCCCGAGGACTGGAGGATAGCAAATGTGGTTCCCTTGTTCAAAAAGGGTAGTAGAGACAACCCTGGTAATTACAGACCAGTGAGTCTCACTTCAGTTGTTGGTAAAGCGTTGGAAAAGGTTATAAGAGATAGGATTTATAACCATCTAGAAAAGAATAATCTGATCAGGGACAGTCAGCACGGTTTTGTGAATGGTAGGTCGTGCCTAACGAATCTTATTGATTTTTTTGACAAAGTGACCAAACAGGTAGATGGGAGTAAACAATGCTAGATGAGAGTGGTGTATATGGATTTCAGCAAGGCGTTTGATAAGGTTCCCCACAGTAGGCTATTATACAAAATGCGGAGGAATGGGATTGTGGGAGACATAGCAGTTTGGATCAGTAATTGGCTTGCTAAAAGAAGACAGAGTTGTAGTTGATGGAACATGTTCATCTTGGTGTCCAGTTACTAGCGGCGTACCGCAAGGGTCAGTGTTGGGTCCACTGCTGTTCGTCATTTTTATAACTGACCTGGATGAGGGCTTAGAAGGTTGGGTTAGTAAATTTGCGGATGACACTAAGGTCAGTGGAGTTGTGGATAGTGACGAAGGATGTAGTAGGTTGCAGAGAGACATAGATAGGATGCAGAGCTGGCTGAGAGGTGGCAAATGGAGTTTAATGTGGACAAGTGTGAGGGGACACACTTTGGACGGAGTAATCAGAATGCAAAGTACTGGGCTAATGGTAAGATTCTTGGGAGTGCAGATGAGCAGAGAGATTACAGTGTCCATGTACACAGATCCCTGAAAGTTGCCACCCAGATTGACAGGGTTGTTAAGAAGGCTTGGAGTATTTTGGCCTTTATTAATAGAGGGATTGCGTTCTGGAACCATGATGTTATGCTGCAGCTGTACAAAGCTCTGGTACGGCCACACTTGGAGTACTGTGTACAGTTCTGATCACCGCATTATAAGAAGGATGTGGAAGCTTTGGAAAGGGTGCAGAGGAGATTTACTAGGATGTTGCCTGGTATGGAAGGAATGTCTTTCGAGGAAAGGCTGAGGGCCTTGAGGCTGTTCTCCTTAGAGAAGGTGGTGGTCGAGAGGTAACTTAATAGAGACATACAAGATAATCAGAGGGTTAGATAGGGTGGACAGGGAGAGCCTTTTTCCAAGTATGGGAACGGCAAACACGAGGAGACACAACTTTAAAGTGAGAGGAGATAGGTAGAAGACAGATGTCAGAGGTAGTTTCTTTACTCAGAGTAGTAAGGGTATGGAATGCTTTGCCTGCAACGGTAGTAGATTAGCCAACTTTAAGTCATTTAAGTCTTCATTGGACAGGCATATAGACGTACATGGAATAGTGTAGGTGGGATAGACTTCAGATTAGTATGACAGGGCGGCACAACATCCTGTAGTGCACTGTAATGTTCTATGCTCTATATGTTGAAGGGCCAACAAAAGGGGAGGCCACACTGAATTGGATGCTTGGTAATGAACTAGGCCATGTGTTTGATTTAGTTGTAGGCGAGCACTTTGGACAGAGTGACCATAATAATGTCACGTTTAGTTTAGCAATGGAAAGGGATAGGAACATGCCACATGTCAAGAATTATCGATCAGGCAAGGGCAATTATATTGCGATTAGGCAAGAATTAGCATGCATAGAATGGGGTAGCAAAATGCAGACGATGGAAATGTAGAGCTGGTTTAAGGAACAGATATTGCGTGTCCTTGACAGGTATGTCCCTGTCGGGCAGGGAGGAAGTGATAAGGTAAGGGAACCGTGGTTTAAGGAACAGAAATTGCATCTCTTGTTAAGAAGAAGAAGGAGGCTTATATGTTGATGAGGCAAGATGGTTCAGATGAGGCGATGGAGAGTTACAGATCAGCTAGGAAGGATTTAAAGAGAGAGTTAAGAAGTACAAAGAGAGGACACGAGCAGTCTTTAGCAAATAGAATAAAGGAGAACCCTAAAGCTTTCTATATATATGTGTGAGGAAGAGAAGGATGATTAGGGTAGGAATAGGTCCAGTCAAAGACAGAAGTGGGAAGTGGAGTGTGGACCATGCAGAGATCAGAGAGGTGCTAAATGATCATTTGTCATTGGTGTTCACTCAGGAAAAGTATAATATTGTAGAGGAGAAGAATGAGGTACGAGATATTAGACTAGAAAGGATTAAGGTTAGTTACGCACAGGTGTTATCAATTCTAGAAGGAATGAAAGTAGACAAGTCCCCTGGGCCGGATGGGATTTATCCGAGGATTCTCTGGGAAGCTAGGGAAGAGATAGCGGAGCCGCTGGCTTTGATATTTGAATCGTCATTGTCTTAAGGTTTGGTACCTGAGGACTGGAGGATTGCAAATGTTGTGCCATTGTTCAAGAAGGGTAGCAGAGATGGCCCAGGTAATTAGACCAGTAAGCCTTACTTCTGTTGTAGGAAAGGTTTTGGAAAGGATTGTAAGAGATAAGATTTATAATCATCTAGCAAGCAACAATTTGATTTCAGATAGTCAACATGGTTTCGTCAAGGGCAGATTATGTCTCACAAATCTCACTGAGTTTTTTGAGAAGGTGACCAAGCATGTAGATGAGGGTAGGGTAGTTGATGTGGTATCCATGGACTTCAGTAAAGCCTTTGATAAGGTTCCACATGGTAGGCTGTTGGAGAAAATGCAGAGGCATGGAATGGAGGGTGATTTAACAGTTTGGAATAGAAACTGGCTTTCTGGAAGGCGGCAGCAAGTGGTGGGTGATGGAAAATATTCAGCCTGGAGTCCAGTTACTAGTGGTGTGCCACAAGGATCTCTTTTGGGACCACTGCTATTTGTCATTCTTATAAATGACTTAGACGCAGGCGTAGGTGGATGGATTAGTAAATCTGCAGACGACACTAAAGTCGGTGGAGAAGTGGACAGTTTGGAAGAATGTTACAGGTTGCAGGGGGACTCGGATAAACTGCAGAATTGGGCTGAGGGGTGGCAAATGGAGTTCAATGCAGCCAAACGTGAGGTGATGCACTTTGGGAAGAACAACAGGAAGGCAGATTACTGGGTCAATGGAAAGATTCTTGGCAGTGTGGATGTGCAGAGGGATCTTGGAGTCCATGTGCATAGAACTCTGAAAGTTGCCACCCAGGTGGATAGTGCTGTGAAGGCTTACAGTGTGGTAGGTTTCATTGGTAGAGGGATTGAGTTCCAGAACCACAATATCATGCTGCAACTATACAAAATGTTGGTGCGGCCACACTTGGAACATGGTGTACAGTTCTGGTCGTCACATTACAGGAAGGATGTGGAAGCATTGGAAAAAGTGCAGAGGAGACTTACCAGGAGGTTGCCTGGTCTGCAGGGGAGGTCTTATGAGGAAAGGCTGAGAGACTTAGGTTTGTTCTCATTGGAAAGGCGGTGGCTAAGGGGGGATTTGATAGAGACATACAAGATGATCAGAGGATTAGATAAGATGGACAGTGAAATACTTTTTCCTAAGATAATGACATCAGCTTGTATGAGAGGGCATAACTACAAATTGAGAGGTGATAGATTTAAGACAGATGTCAGAGGAAAGTTCTTTACGCAGAGAGTGGTAAGAGCGTGGAATGCCCTACCTGCTAATGTAGTCAACTCAGCCACATTAGGGAGATTTAAACAATCCTTAGATAAGCAGACAAATGATTTTGGGATAGTGTACGGGGACGAGCTGAGAATAGTTCACAGGTCAGCGCAACATCAAGGGCCGAAGGGCCTGTTCTGTGCTATATTGTTTTATGTTCTATGTTCTATACCCTTTTTTGTTTGTTTGTTCTCCAGGATATCATGGCAGAGTGGGTAGTGTTCCTGTCTCTGAGCCAGAACCTCCAGGTTTGAGTCCCACGTCATGATTTGGCATATTCATAACATAGGAGACAGTGAGGACTGCAGATGCTGGAGATCAGAGTGAAGAGTGTGGTGCTGGAAAAGCACAGCAGGTCAGGCAGCATCCGAGGAGGAGAATTAACGTTTCGAGCATAAGCTCTTCATCAGGAATGAATCTTGCGGCCCAGCAGGGCTGAGTGATAAACATATAACCCGAAATGTCGATTTCTCCACTCAGCCTCCTACCCACTATTCAAAAATGGCTGATATTTTTCTCATCCCCATTCTCCACTTTCTCCCTGTAAACCTTGATACTCAAAAATATATTTCAGTCTTAAGTATACTCAACGACCTGGCCTCCACAGCCTTCTGATGCAATGAATTCCATAGATCCACCACTCTGGCTGACATTTCTCCTTATCACCATTTTAAAAGGTCTTCCCTTTACTCTAAGGTTGTGCACTTGGGTCCTAAGTCTCTCCTACCAATGGATTGAGAGTATAAGAGGTACAGTTAGTAAGTTTTCAGATGACACCAAAATTGGAAGTGTAGTGGAAGCGAAGAGGGTTACCTCCGATTACAACAGGATCTGGACCAGATGGGCCAATGTTCTGAAAAATGGCAGATGGAGTTTAATTCGGATAAATGTGAGGTGCTGCATTTTGGGAAAGCAAATCTTAGCAGGACTTATACACTTAATGGTAAGGTCTTAGGGAGTGTTGCTGAACAAAGAGACCTTTGAGTGCAGGCTCATAGCTCCTTGAAAGTGGAGTTGCAGGTAGATAGGATAGTGAAGGCAGCGTTTGGTATGCTTTCCTTTATTGGTCAGAGTATTGAGTAGAGGAGTTGGGAGGCATGTTGCGGATGTACAGGACATTGGTTAGGCCATTGTTGGAATATGGTGTGCGATTCTAGTCTCCTTCCTATCGGAAAGACGTTGTGAAACTTGAAAGGGTTCAGAAAAGATTTACAAGGATGTTGCCAGGGTTGGAGGATTTGAGCTATAGGGAGAGGCTGAACAGGCTGGGGCTGTTTTCCCTGGAGCAGAGGCTGAGGGGTGACCTTATAGAGATTTACAAAATTATGAGGGGCATGGATAGGATAAATAGGCAAAGTCTTTTCCCTGGGGTTGGGGAGTCCAGAACTAGAGGGCATAGATTCAGGGTGAGAGGGGAAAGATATAAAAGAGACCTAAGGGGCAACTTTTTCACGCAGAGGGTGGTACGTGTATGGAATGAGCTGCCAGAGGAAGTGATGAAGGCTGGTACAATTGCAATATTTAAGAGGCATTTGGATGGGTATATGAATAGGAAGAGTTTGGAGGGATATTGGCTGGGTGCTGGCAGGTGGGACTAGATTGGGTTGGATATCTGATTGGCATGGACAGGTTGGACCGAAGGGTCGGTTACTATGCTGCACATCTCTATGACTCTATGACATCTACTCTGTCCAGCCATTCAGTATTCTGTAAGTTGCAGAATGGGCATGTGGGGAATATTTCTTATTTCTGGTCAATGGTAACCCTTGGCATGTTGATAGCAGGGATTCAGTGTTGGTAACACTTAAATGTCATGGGGCGATGGCTATACTGTATCTCATTAGAAATAGTCATTGCTTGGCATTTGCCACTTGCCACTTTTCAGCCAAAGCCTGCATCTTGCCATGGACTATTTCAGTGTCTGAGGAATCATGACTAGTGCAGCCATCAGCAAACATCCCCACTTCTATCCTAACTGAGGGAAGGTAATCGATGGAGCAGCTGAAGATGCTTGGAGCGAGGACACTACCCTGAAGAACTCTTGTATGAAATGTCCTGGAACAGGAATGGCTGATCTTCAACAATCACTTTAATCATCTCAGGTTCAATTCCCATTCCCAGTTGAATCCAGGCTTGGGACATACTTCCTCATCCTATCCCATGCTCACCAGGGGAAGGAACCACAGCTGCCTCTGCTGTACAGAAGGGCAGGAAAGAGTGGAAGGGCTATAGTCATAGGGGATTCAATTATAAGGGGAGGAGGTAGGCGGTTCTGTTGTCGAGACTCATGAATGATATGTTGCCTCCCAGGTGCACGGGTTAGGGATGTCTCAGATCAGGACATTCTGAAGGGGGAGGGTGAACAGCCAACTGTTTTGACCAACGATATAGGTAATAAATGGGATGAGGTCTTACAAGCAGATTTTATGGAGTGAGGAGCCAAGTTAAAAAGTAGGACCTCAGAGGTAGTAATCTCAAGATTGCTACCAGTGGCACGTGCTAGTCACAGTAGAAAAGAAAGAATAGGCAGGAGGGGAGGGGTTCAGATTTTTGGGACATTGGTACCAGTTTTGCTGGAGGTGGGTCTATTACAAATCGGATGGTCTACACCGGGCAGACCTGAAACCAATGTCCTCAGGGATGCTTTCGCTAATGCTGTTAGGCAGGTTTAAACTAACATGGCAGGGGGATGGGAATCAAACGAGGTGTTTCTTAGACAGTAAGGAAGCAGCAACTAAAACTTGGAAGGAACTAGATAATGAAGTCAGTGCGACTAAGGGGAAAGAATAGGCACGGAGCAGATGATGAAAGCAAAAGGAACAAGTGGTCTGAGGTGCATTTGTTTTAATGAGAGAAGTACAGTAGATAAGGCAGATGACCTTAGGGCTTGGATTCATACCTGGCAGTATGACTTTATTGCAATTACCGAGACTTGGTTGAAGGAAGGGCAAAATTGGCAACTAAATATCCCAGGATATAGATGCTTTAGGCAGAATAGTGGATGTGGTACAAGGGGTGGAGGAGTTGCATTACTAGTCAGACAGGCGATCACAGTTGTGTTCAAGCAGGGCACTATGGAAGACTCGAGCAGTGAGGCAATATGTCAGAGCTCAGAAATAGCAAGGGTGCAGTAACAATGTTGGGGCTGTGCTACAGGCCTACCAACAGTGAGCATGAGAAAGAGGAGCAAACATGTAGGCGAAAGTGAGGACGGCAGATGCTGGAGATCAGAGTAGAGAATGTGGTGCTGGAAAAGCACAGCAGGTCAGGCAGCATCCGAGGAGTAGGATAATCGACGTTTCAGGCAAAAGCCCTTCATCAGAAAGGGTCGATATATACAAATATGCAGACAGATTATGAAAGGATGAAGAACCACATTAGCCAATCTCCAGTCTTCTGGAACCTCACCTGTGACAATCAATGACACAAATATCTCAGCCAGGGGCCCAGGAGTCACTCCTCTAGATTCCCACAGAGTTCAAGGGTACACCTGATCAGGTCCTGGGGATTTATCCACCTTTATGCGTTTCAAGACATCCAGCACTTTCTCCTCTGTAATATGGACATTTTTCAAGATGTCACCATCTATTTCCCCACATTCTATATCTTCCACATTCATCTCCATTAGAGAAAGGGTTCGGCGCACTCAAGGACAAAGGAGGGGAGTCATGTGTGGAGTCAGAGAAAATGTGAGAAATTCTTATGGATACTTGATGTCAGTATTCACTGAGGAGAGGGACACAACAGATGTTGAGGTTAGGGAAATATGTTTGATTACTTTAGGTCAAGTTGGCAAAAGGAGGGAGGAAGTGTTGGGTATTCTAAAACGCATTAAAGTAGACAAGTTCCTAGGTTTGGATGGGATCTATCCCAGAGTACTGAGGAAAGCGAGAGAGGAAGTAGCTGGGGGCTTAACAGATACTCTTAGAGTCATAGAGATGTACAGCATGGAAACAGACCCTTCAGTCCAACCCGTCCATGCCGACCAGGTATCCCAACCCAATCTAGTCCCACCGGCCAGCACCCAGCCCATATCCCTCCAAACACTTCGTATTCATATACCCATCCAAATGCCTCTTAAATGTTGCAATTGTACCAGCCTCCACCACATCCTGTGGCAGCTCATTCTATATACTTACAACCCTCTGCGTGAAAAAGTTGCCCCTTAGGCCTCTTTTATATTTTTCCCCTTTCACCCTAAACCCATGCCCTCTAGTTCTGGACTCCCCAACCCCAGGGAAAAGACTTTGCCTATTTATCCTATCCATGCCGCTCAATTTTGTAAACCTCTATAAGGTCACCCCTCAGCCTCTTGTATAAGTCCTGCTAAGATTTGCTTTCCCAAAATGCAGCACCTCACATTTATCAGAATTAAACCTCCATCTGCCACTTCTCTGCCGATTGGCCCATCTGGTCCAGATCCTGTTGTAATTGGAGGTAACCCTCTTCGCTGTCCACTACACCTCCAATTTTTGTGTCATCTGAAAACTTACTAACTGTACCTCTTATGCTCGCATCCAAATCATTTATGTAAATGACAAAAAGTAGAGACCCAGCATCGATCCTTGTGCCACTCCACTGGTCACAGGCCTCCAGTCTGAAAAACAACCCGCCACCACCACCACCCTCTGTCTTCTATGTTTGAGTCAGTTCTGTATCCAAATGGCTAGTTCTCCCTGTATTCCATGAGATCTAACCTTGCTAATCAGTCTCCCATGGGGAACTTTGTCGAACGCCTTACTGAAGTCCATATAGATCACAGCTACTGCTCTGCCCTCAATCTTCTCTGTTACTTCATCAAAAAACTCAATCAAGTTTGAGAGACATGATTTCCCATGCACAAAGCCATGTTGACTATCCCTAATCAGTCCTTGCCTTTCCAAATACATGTACATCCTGTCCCTCAGGATTCCCTCCAACAACTTGCCCATCACCGAGGTCAGGCTCACTGGTGAATAGTTCCCTGGCTTGTCCTTACTACCCTTCTTAAACAGTGGCACCACGTTTGCCAACCTCCAGTCTTCTGGCACCTCACCTGTCTCTATCGATGATACAAATATCTCAGCCAGTGGCCCAGCAATCACTTCTCTAGCTTCCCACAGAATTCTCAGGTACACCTACATTGAACATAGAAGATTACAGCGCAGTACAGGCCCTTCGGCCCTCGATGTTGCGCCGATCCAAGCCCACCTAACCTACACTACCCCACTATCCTCCATATGCCTATCCAATGCCCGCTTAAATGCCCATAATGAGGGAGAGTCCACCACTGCTACTGGCAGGGCATTCCATGAACTCACGACTCGCTGAGTAAAGAACCTACCCCTAACATCTGTCCTATACCTACCCCAC
>NC_057714.1:119785930-119793463 GCF_004010195.1 Chiloscyllium plagiosum | reverse complement strand
TGAATCGTTTTCCCATACACCAGCTCCTCAGCCATGCATTCATCTGCTTTATCCTCCTATTCCTGCCCTCACTAGCTTGTAGCACTGGGAGTAATCCAGATATTACTACTCTTGAGGACCTCCTTTTTAAATTTCTGCCTAACTCTCTGTAATCTCCCTTCAGAGTCTCAACCTTTTCCCTTCCAATGTCGTTGGTTCCAATGTGGACAATGGCCTCCTGCTGGCCCTTCTCCCCAGTGAGAACATTCTGCACCCTCTCCAAGACATCCTTGATCCTGGCACCAGGGAAACAACACACCATTCTGCTTTTTCTCTGCTGGCCACAGAAACGTCTGTCTGTACCTCGGACTACAGAATCCCCTAACACAATTGATCTCTTGGAAGCCGACGCACCCCTCGTTGCATTAGAGCCAGTCTCAATACCAGAAACTTGGCTGTTTGTGCTACGTTCCCCTGAGAATCCATCGCCCCCTACATTTTCCAAAACAGAATACCGGTTTGAAATGGGTATATCCACAAAAGACTCCTGCTCTAGCTGCCTACCTCTCTCACCCTTCCTGGAGTTAACCCATCTATGTGACTGTATCTGATACTTTCCATCCTTTCTATAACTGCCATCCATCACATACTGTAGCTGTTGCAAATTCTTCATCGCTTCTATTTGTCCCTCCAACTGATCCACTCAATCTGATAAGATTTGCACCCAACAACATTTATGGCAGATATAATCCGCAATAACCCTTAAAATCTCTTTAAACTCCCACACCTGACAAGAAGTACATATCACTGCAAAGGCCATTTTTGCTCCTTCACAATCTACAGACCCAGAAAATAACACCGTCTTATTCCTCTACAAACACTTCCCCAGGTTAAATTAATAGCTATGGCTTATATTTTAAGTTTAATCAAGAGACTTATCTCTAAAAACATATAATCAAGAAAGAATCCACTCTTGCACCATCTTTGAACAGGAGTGAGTTCCCAGAGGACTGTGGAATTGCTAATGTTGTTTCTCTTGTTTAAGAAGGGTTGCAAGGATAATCCAGGTAATTATAGAATGGTGAGCCCGACAGTGGGAGAAGATACTGAGGGATAGGATCTATTTACATTTGGAAGAAAATGGGCTTATCGGTGATGGCAGCATGGTTTTATGTGGGGAAGTTGATATCTTACCAAATTAATAGCATTCTTTGAGGAAGTGACAAAATTAATTGATGAGGGAAGAATTGTACATGTCATATATATGGACTTCAGTAAGGTGTTTGATAAAGTTCCCCACGGAAGGCTGATGGAAAAAGTGAAGTCGCATGGGGTCCAGGGTAAACTAGCTAGATGGATAGAGAACTAGCTGGGCAACAGGAGACAGATTAGTAGTGGAAAGGAGTTTCCCAAAATGGAGAAATTGTGACCAGTGGTATTCCACAGGGATCCGTGCTGAGACCACTGCTGTTTGTGATTTAAATAAATGATCTGGAGGAAAGTATAGGTGGTCTGATTAGCAAGTTTGCAGAGGACACTAAGATTGGAGGAGTAGCAGATCGTGAAGGGGACTATCAGAGAATGCAGCAAAATATAGTTAGATTGGAGAGTTGGGCAGAGAAACAGTAGTTGGAGGTTAATCTGGGCAAATGCGAGATGATGCATTTTGGAAGATCCAATTCAAGAGCGATCTGTGGAAAAACCTTAGGGAAAATTGATGTACAAAGAGATCTGGGTGTTCAGGTCAATGCAGGTCATACAGTGGTCAAGAAGGCATACACAGCATGCTTTCCTTCGTCAAAACGGGGTACTGAGTACAGAGTTGGCAGGTCATGTTACAGTTGCATAATACTTTGGTTTGGCCATATTTGGAATACTGCGTACAATTCTGGTCACCACGTTACCAAAAGAACATGGTTGCTTTGGAGAGGGTCCAGAGGAGGTTCACCAGGCTGTTGCCTGGTATGGAGGGTGCTAGCTAAGAAAATATGTTGAGTAGTTTAAGATTTATTCATTAGAAAGATGAAGGTTGTGGGAGGAACCTGATTGAGGTCTACAAAATCATGAGAGGTATGGACAGGGTGGATAGCAAAATGCTTTTTCCCCTCAGAGCTGGGACTCAATTATGAGAGGTCACGAGTTCAAGGTGAGAGGGGAAATGTTTAAGGGAGATATGCGTGGAATGTTCTTTACGCAGAGGGTGGTGGTTGCCAGGAGCATGTTGCCAGTGGAGGTGGTGGAAGAGGGCATGGTTGCATCACGTGAGATGTATCTAGACTGATACATGAATGGGCAGGAAGCAGAGGGATATAGATCCTTGGAAAATAGGTGACAGGCTTAGATAGAGGACTTGGATTGGCGCAGGCTTGAAGGGCTGAAGGGCCTGTTCCTGTGCTATAATTTTTTTTGTTCTTTGTATCCCTATGAAGGAGATGCAATGGTAAGTCACCATAGAAAAATAGCCAAGAAAATGCCTGAGAGTCAGCTGACATTGAGCTAAGTATTTGCCTTTGGGCAAGGATCATAAATCAACAAACTTGTCCATTACCATTTTTGTTTACCTCACATTTTCATCTTTTGACATATTATGTCTGCAGTTTTTTGCACTGTCACACGTTCTCCCCCCATCAGCCACCCCAACTCATTGCCTCACTCTGTACTCATTTGGAATGTTTCCTATTTCTGATGCAAGGCTACTAGATCCTAGACAGGAAATGCTTATTTTACTTCAGATGCTGCCACACCAGCTGTGTACTTCCTACATTTTCTGTTCTTAATTCAGGTTTCCAACATTTGCAGTATTTTGCTTCTAACACAAATTTGAATCTTTTCTTGAAAAGATTTTTGATGTAGGATCTGATCAACCTATGGGATGGGTAACACAAAGCTATCCTTGAATACAATCCTGATATTGCAATAAAGAATAAAAACAAGTAATCATTATGAAATGCCGACTGTAATTTCATTTGTTTTTCTCTTTGTTGCTCAGCATGATCTGCCCCTATAGATAAAGACAAACAAGTCGATGTAATATAATTAAACATTTTACATAATCGAAATAAGTGACAAGAATAAAGGGGAAAAGCAGTGTGTTAACATGGCAAGATTTTAGAACAAGAAACAGGCTGAAGGGATGGATGGGTCATTTTTCAGGTTGAAAGATTTTCTAATCAGGTGGCACATGATTCAGTTCTGGGCCTAATTTTCATAATTTAGGAGGATGACTTTGATGAAGTATAAGCGCACTTTGAATGTTCAACATCACATTGACTGCAGTGATTCAAGGAGGTAACTCATCTTTTCTTTAGCAATGGGCAAAATCATTGGCTTAGCCAGTGATGCTAACATTCTACGAGAGAACAACTAGACACCAAGCACAGCTACATAAGAATCCTACATTGATTAGAGTTCAGTCTTCAAAACTATTATCCCCTCAAAACGGATTACTAAACTTAGTAATCTCAGACGAAGCCCCATTCTCTCCAACTGGATCCTCAGTTTCCTGACCCACGGGCCACAATCAATGAAGATAATATTTCATAGTCACTAACACTCAACACTGGAGCCACCCAGGGGTGCATACTCAGCCCCCTACTGTACTCACTGGATACCCATGACTGTGTCACCAAATACCAGACTAATGTCATTTACAAGTTCGCTGATGACACCATCATAGAAGGTCGAATCTCAGATGGTGACAAAACAGACTAAGACGGGAGGTACAAGACCTAGAAGGTGGCGCACCAAGAACAACCCAGCTCTCAATGCCAGCAAAACCAAGGAACTCATTATTGACTTTCGGCAGGATGTTACTTATGCCCCTCTACATATTAACAGCACAGAAGTGGAACGAGTGGAGAGTGTCAAGCGTAAATGTCATACACAACAAGCTTTCTTGGGCTCTTCACGTGGACGCACTGGTTACACAGGCCCAACAGGCAGCTGAGGGAATTTGGCATGACGATGAATACCCTCGACAACTTTTTTAGGTGCGCCATCGAGAGCATTCTGGCTGGAGATATCATTACCTGGTATGGAAACTGTACCATTCAAGATCAGACAGCGGTACAGAGCTCAGCCTGGACAATCACAAAGGCCAACCTCCCATCTATAGAATCCATCTACTAGGCCCATGTCAAGGAAAGGCTGCCAGCATTCTCAAAGATCCATCCCACCCTGGCAAAGTTTTTCTATAACCTCTACCATCGGGGAGAAGGTACAGAAGCCTGAACACGCACCAGCCAGTTTCAAAACAGTTCCTACCTTACTGTTGTTAGAATACTGAATGGACTCAAACTCTATTAAATTTGGTGGGAAATTTTTTTTAATTAATGAAAAACTAGCAAATGATGGTATTCAAGGGACTTCAATGTCCTTCTACATAGAACACAAAGTTGTATGTTTCTGCCTGGGATCACCTTCATCACAGGGGCCAGACTTCACTTCTGCTGATACCTAGAATACATTGGAATCAGTAAACATTACAGATCCTGACAATAACCTAATGAGACTACCAAAGATTTCTAACTGCAGAACTAATCAAGCCTCAGGTCAGCCCATTTTCAATCATCACAATGGTGATGAAAAACACCACAATGCTATCAAGTAGCACTTACTCATCAATCAGCATATCAGTTCCACTAAACTGCACCAGATTTCATTACAGCCTTAATCCAATCCTGGACAAAACAGTTGAACTCCACGAGAGGTAAGGGAGACTGACTTTACCTTCAAGGCTGCATGTAATGTCTAGTGCGGTGTGGTGTTTAGATCTCTTAGGATACAGAGAGAAAACTCGGCACTAGTTAGTGCAATACCTAGTACAAATGAAGATGCTTGTAGTTGTTCAGAGGTTGATCATTTCTGTCCCAGGACAGCATTGAGAGATTTCCTCAGGGTAATGCCCTGAGCTCAATTTCAGTTACTACAATGGCCAACACCCATGTTCTCTACCTGCTATGGCGTGTAGGTGAGTGCAGCTGAGATACCCCACAATCTTCTGGCCTTTCTCAGTCAAACCAACCTGGATCTGAAAGTAAAAAAAAAAGTTTATGATGTGTTTGTTGCTGTCACATTACAAGACTTTTTTTTTTATTAATCTGGTCTATACATCACCAGGATGTGATTTGCAAAAAGAAGAAAGGTGGTAAGGAAAAGTGAAGGGAACTATAGACCGGTGAGCCTGACATCGGTGGTGAGTAAGTTGTTGGACGGAATCCTGAGGGACAGGATTTACATGTATTTGGAAAGACAAGGACTGATTAGGGATAGCCAGCATGGCTTTGCACGTGGAAGATCATCTCTTAAGAACATGATTGAGATTTTTGAAGAAGTAACAAAGAGGATTTATGAGGGCAGAGTGGTCAACATGATCTATTTGGACTTCAGTAAGACGTTCGACAAGGTTCCCCATGGGAGACTCATTAGCAAGGTTAGATCTCATGGAATACAGGGAGAGCTAGCCACTTGGATACAGAACTGGCTCAAACGTAGAAGACAGAGGGTGGTGGTGGAGGGTTGTTTTTCAGACTGGAAGCCTGTGACCAATGGAGTGCCACAAGGATCAGTGCTGGGTCCACTACTTTGTCATTTACATAAATGATTTGGATGTGAATATAGGAGGTATATCTAATAAATTTGTAGAAGACACCAAAATTGGAGGTGTAGTGGACCTACAAAGGCGGCTACCTCAGAGTACAACAGGATCTTGACCAGATGGGCCAATAAAGATGGGCTAAGGAGTGGCAGATGAAGATTAGTTTAGATAAATGTGAGGTGCTGCATTTTGGGAAAGCAAATCAGAGCTGGACTTATGCACTTAATGATAAGGTCCTGGGGAGTGTTGCTGAACAAAGACCTTGGAGTACAGGCTTATAGATCCTTAAAAGTAGAGTCACAGGTTGATAGGATAGTGTAAGCGACGTTTGGTATGCTTTCCTTTATTGGTCAGAACATTGAGTACAGCAGTTGGGAGGTCATGTTGTGGCTGTATAGGATGTTGGTTAGGCCACTGTTGGAATATTGCGTGTAATTCGGATCTTTGATCTCATTCATTTTGGAAGGATGTTGTGAAACTTGAAAAGGTTCAGAAAAGATTTACAAGGATGTTGCCAGGATTGGAGGATTTGAGCTATTGAGAGAGGCTGAATAGGCTGGGGCTGTTTTCCCTGGAGCATTGAAGGCCGAGGAGTGAGCTCATACAGGTTTATAAAATCATGAGGGGTATGGATTGGATAAATAGACAAAGTCCTTTAAGAGGCTGAATAGGCTGGGGCTGTTTTCCCTGGAGCATTGAAGGCCGAGGAGTGAGCTCATACAGGTTTATAAAATCATGAGGGGTATGGATTGGATAAATAGACAAAGTCCTTTATCTGAGGTGGGGGAGAGGGGAAAGATACAAACAGGACCAAAGGATCATTTTTTTCACATAGAGGGTGGTGCGTGTAAGGAATAAGTTTCCAGAAGTGGTGGAGGCTGGTACAATTGCAGCATTTAAAAGGCATCTAGATGGGAATGTGAATAGGAAGGGTTTGGAGGGATATGGGCCAAGTGCTGGCAATAGGACTGGATTAGGTTAGTATATCCGGTTGGCATGGACGAGTTGGACTGAAGCGTCTGTTTCCTTGCTGTACTTCTCTATGACTCTAACTACACTTAAATGCTAGAGTTTAAAAGGAAAGCGTATTCACACAGGTTTAGAAAATAATGCAAAAGTGGGGAGGGGGCAGAAAAGGAAAGATTTAGCCTTACAAAGCAAAGGAAATGGCACGTTACAGGGCAGCTATTCAGGCAATGACACCCAGAGTGGCATAGAAAAGGGAAAAAGTATACAAACATTGAGAAAAACCAGCAAATATTGTTCTAGAAAACTATTCTGAATATGTTCCATGAACTCTTCATTGCCAATTTGATTTCTCAATCTACAAGATGATTGCAAGGAAAGATGAGAGAGATGGGAGTCATTGTCCATGAAACAGAGGAGATGAAGAGATAACCTTATTGAGATATTCAAAATTATGAACAAATTTGACAGGATAGAGGAGGAAATTCTGTTTCCATTCATTGGTATGTCACTAATTAGGGGTTACAACTTCATGATTATCAGGAAGAGAGCTCAGAACGTAACGAAGAGAAAATTCTAAATTCAGGGTTGTTAAGATTTGGAATGCGCTGCTTGGGAGAATGGTGGAGGGCAGGTTCTATAGGTTTTAAAACAGAGTTTCAATTCATATTTGAAAGTGATGAATTTAGAGAACTCTGGAGATTGGGCTGGAGAATGGGACTGGGTAGCTCTTTAAGGCGGTGGCCCAGACACAATAGCCTCCTTCAGTAGTACAAAATTTTATGCTTCTACAATAGTGAATAGTAGATAGTGACGAAGGATGTTGTAGGATACAGGTTACAGAGAGACATAGATAAGCTGCAGAGCTGGGCTGAGAGGTGGCAAATGGAGTTTAATGCGGACAAGTGTGAGGTGATTCACTTTGGTTGGAGTAACCGGAATACTGGGCTAATAGTAAGATTCTTGGTAGTGTAGATGAGCAGAGAGATCTC
>NC_057714.1:119784409-119785660 GCF_004010195.1 Chiloscyllium plagiosum | reverse complement strand
GAGGTGACTTAATTGAGACATGTAAGATAATCAGAGGGTTAGATAGGGTGGAACCTTTTAACCTTTTGGTGACGGCGAGCACAAGAGGGCATAGCTTTAAATTGAGGGGTGATAGATATAGGACAGATGTCAGAGGTAGTTTCTTTAATAAGGGTATGGAATGCTTTGCCTGCAACAGTAGTAGATTCGCCAACTTTAAAGTACATTTAAGTCATCATTGGACAAGCATACAGATGTATATGGAATAGTGTAGGTAAGATGGGCTTCAGATTGGTACGACAGGTCGGTGCAACAGAGGGCCAAAGGGCCTGTATTGCGCTGTAATGTTCTATGTACAATGTAATTTTTTTTTGCATTCCCTCGATTTCCTGATTCATTCCTTATCCTACAGTATAGCTATTGATGGGAGCCTAAAGAGACTACTCCCACCAGCGTGTTCCTTTCCTTAATATTTCTTACTTCCTCCACCCATACATATCCAGGATTATTTATTGATATTGTATTTATTCCATCTTGGACTAATGAAGCTACCTACACCACCCTTTCCTTTCTGTCTGCCCTTATGAAAAGGCATATACTCCTGAATATTTAGTTCTCAACTTTGATCTGTTTGTAGCCATGTTTCCATAATTGCAGTACAATCACACTCATTAATCCCTTATATTGTGCCATTCATTCACTTATTTTGTTCTGAATTAGTTTAAAGTCCTCTTTACAGCCCCAGTTATTAACTTTGCCTGGACACTGGCTTCAGCACATGAAACATGTCTTACTAGGACAGCTCCCTTCTACCCTAGTGCCCTATGAAGTGAAAGCCATCCCATCCACAATCTTTTAGCCATGTATTTTAATTCTTTTTATTTTATTTACCCTGTGTCTCCTTTCCCAGAGCGGAAGGGATAATCCTGAAATTAGTAGGATCCAATCATTCACTCAGTAAATCAAATGGAATAGGAATGAGTGCATTGGGTAGTACGAGTGAAAACAGAAATTGCTGGAAAAGCTCAGCAGGTCAGGCAGCATCATAGAGTCAGAGATGTACAGCATGGAAACAGACCCTTCAGGTCCAAACTGTCCATGCCGACCAGATATCCTAACCCAATCTAGTCCCACCTGCCAACACACGGCCCATACCCCTCCTAACCCTTCCTATTCATATACCCATCCAAATGTCTCATAAATGTTGCAATTGTACCAGCCTCCATCACTTTCTCTGGCAGCTCATTCCATACACGTACCACCCTGTGTGTG